>NW_027184448.1:0-22284 GCF_000393655.2 Nicotiana sylvestris
CCATTCAGCCAGCATTAGGGTTTTAAACCCTAAACTGAGCTTTTCCATGTAATCAGCATTAGGGTTTTAAACCCTAAACTAAATTTTTCCTTTAGTCAGCATTAGGGTTTTAAACCCTAAACTGAATTTTTTTCCATTCAGCCAGCATTAGGGTTTTAAACCATAAACTGAGCTTTTCCATGCAATCAGCATTAGGGTTTTAAACCCTAATCTGATTTTTTCCTTTAGTCAGCATTATGGTTTTAAACCCTAAACTGAATTTTTTTCCATTCAGCCAGCATTAGGGTTTTAAACCCTAAACTGAACTTTTTTCCATTCAGACAGCATTAGGGTTTTAAACCCTAAACTGAGCTTTTCCATGTAATCAGCATTAGGGTTTTAAACCCTAAACTGATTTTTTCCTTTAGTCATCATTAGGGTTTTAACCCTAAACTGAACTTTTTTCCATTCAGCCAGCATTAGGGTTTTAAACCCTAAACTGAGCTTTTCCATGCAATCAGCATTAGGGTTTTAAACCCTAATCTGAATTTTTCTTTTAGTCAGCATTAGGGTTTTAAACCCTAAACTGGATTTTTTTCTATTCAGTCAGCATTAGAGTTTTAAACCCTAAACTGAACTTTTTTCCATTCAGCCAGCATTAGGGTTTTAAACCCTAAACTGAGCTTTTCCATGCAATCAGCATTAGAGTTTTAAACCCTAAACTGAATTTTTTTCCATTCAGTCAGCATTAGGGTTTTAAACCCTAAACTGAACTTTTTTCCATTCAGCCAGCATTAGGGTTTTAAACCCTAAACTGAGCTTTTCCATGCAATCAGCATTAGGGTTTTAAACCCTAAACTGAATTTTTCCTTTAGTCAGCATTAGGGTTTTAAACCCTAAACTGAACTTTTTTCCATTCAGCCAGCATTAGGGTTTTAAACCCTAAACTGAGCTTTTCCATGCAATCAGCATTAGGGTTTTAAACCCTAAACTGAATTTTTCCTTTAGTCAGCATTAGGGTTTTAAACCCTAAACTGAACTTTTTCCATTCAGCCAGCATTAGGGTTTTAAACCCTAAACTGAGCTTTTCCATGCAATCAGCATTAGGGTTTTAAACCCTAAACTGAATTTTTCCTTTAGTCAGCATTAGGGTTTTAAACCCTAAACTGAACTTTTTTCCATTCAGCCAGCATTAGGGTTTTAAACCCTAAACTGAGCTTTTCCATGCAATCAGCATTAGGGTTTTAAACCCTAAACTGAATTTTTCCTTTAGTCAGCATTAGGGTTTTAAACCCTAAACTGAACTGTTTTCCATTCAGCCAGCATTAGGGTTTTAAACCCTAAACTGATCTTTTCCATGCAAACAGCATTAAGGTTTTAAACCCTAAACTGAATTTTTCCTTTAGTCAGCATTAGGGTTTTAAACCCTAAACTAACCTTTTTTCCATTCAGCCAGCATTAGGGTTTTAAACCCTGAACTGAGCTTTTCCATCTAATCAGCATTAGAGTTTTAAACCCTGAACTGAACTTTTTCCTTTAATCAACCTTAGGGTTTTAAACCCTAAACTGAACTTTTTCCATGCATGTCAGTATTAGGGTTTTAAACCCTAAACTGAACTCTTTCCTTTAGTCAGCATTAGGGTTTTAAACCCTGAACTGAACTTTTTCCTTTAATCAGCCTTAGGGTTTTAAACCCTAAACTGAACTTTTTCCATTCAGCCAGCATTAGGGTTTTAAACCCTAAACTGAGCTTTTCCTTCCAGTCAGCATTAGGGTTTTAAACCCTAAACTAAATTTTTCCTTTCAGTCAGCATTAGGGTTTTAAACCCTAAACTGAACTTTTTTCCATTCAGCCAGCATTAGGGTTTTAAACCATAAACTGAGCTTTTCCATACAATCAGCATTAGGGTTTTAAACCCTAAGCTAAATTTTTCATTTAGTCAGCATTAGGGTTTTAAACCCTAAACTGAACTTTTTTCCATTCAGCCAGCATTAGGGTTTTAAACCATAAACTGAGCTTTTCCATGCAATCAGTATTAGGGTTTTAAACCCTAAACTGATTTTTTCTTTTAGTCAACATTAGGGTTTTAAACCCTAAAACTGAATTTTTTTCCATTCAGCCAGCATTAGGGTTTTAAACCCTAAACTGAACTTTTTTCCATTCAGCCAGCATTAGGGTTTTAAACCCTAAACTGAGCTTTTCCATGTAATCAGCATTAGGGTTTTAAACCCTAAACTGATTTTTTCCTTTAGTCATCATTAGGGTTTTAAACCCTAAACTGAACTTTTTTTCATTCAGCCAGCATTAGGGTTTTAAACCCTAAACTGAGCTTTTCCATGCAATCAGCATTAGGGTTTTAAACCCTAAACTGAATTTTTCTTTTAGTCAGCATTAGGGTTTTAAACCCTAAACTGAATTTTTTTCTATTCAGTCAGCATTAGGGTTTTAAACCCTAAACTGAACTTTTTTCCATTCAGCCAGCATTAGGGTTTTAAACCCTAAACTGAGCTTTTCCATGCAATCAGCATTAGGGTTTTAAACCCTAAACTGAATTTTTCCTTTAGTCAGCATTAGGGTTTTAAACCCTAAACTGAATTTTTTCCATTCAGCTAGCATTAGGGTTTTAAACCCTAAACTGAGCTTTTCCATGCAATCAGCATTAGGGTTTTAAACCCTAAACTGAATTTTTCCTTTAGTCAGCATTAGGGTTTTAAACCCTAAACTGAATTTTTTTCCATTCAGCCAGCATTAGGGTTTTAAACCCTAAACTGAGCTTTTCCATGCAATCAGCATTAAGGTTTTAAACCCTAAACTGAATTTTTCCTTTAGTCAGCATTAGGGTTTTAAACCCTAAACTTAACTTTTTTCCATTCAGCCAGCATTAGGGTTTTAAACCCTAAACTGAGCTTTTCCATGCAATCAGCATTAGGGTTTTAAACCCTAAACTGAATTTTTCCTTTAGTCAGCATTAGGGTTTTAAACCCTAAACTGAACTTTTTTCCATTCAGCCAGCATTAGGGTTTTAAACCCTAAACTAAGCTTTTCCATGCAATCAGCATTAGGGTTTTAAACCCTAAACTGAATTTTTCCTTTAGTCAGCATTAGGGTTTTAAACCCTAAACTGAACTTTTTTCCATTCAGCCAGCATTAGGGTTTTAAACCCTAAACTGAGCTTTTCCATGCAATCAGCATTAGGGTTTTAAACTCTAAACTGAATTTTTCCTTTAGTCAACATTAGGGTTTTAAACCCTAAACTGAACTTTTTCCATGCATGTCAGCATTAGGGTTTTAAACCCTAAACTGAACTCTTTCCTTTAGTCAGCATTAGGGTTTTAAACTCTAAACTGAACTTTTTCCTTTAATCAGCCTTAGGGTTTTAAACCCTAAACTGAACTTTTTCCATTCAGCCAGCATTAGGGTTTTAAACCCTAAACTGAGCTTTTCCTTCCAGTTAGCATTAGGGTTTTAAACCCTAAACTGAATTTTTCCTTTCAGTCAGCATTAGGGTTTTAAACCCTAAACTGAACTTTTTTCCATTCAGCCAGCATTAGGGTTTTAAACCATAAACTGAGCTTTTCCATGCAATCAGCATTAGGGTTTTAAACCCTAAACTGAATTTTTCCTTTAGTCAGCATTAGGGTTTTAAACCCTAAACTGAATTTTTTTCCATTCAGCCAGCATTAGGGTTTTAAACCCTAAACTGAGCTTTTCCATGCAATCAGCATTAGGGTTTTAAACTCTAAACTGAATTTTTCCTTTAGTCAGCATTAGGGTTTTAAACCCTAAACTGAACTTTTTTCCATTCAGCCAGCATTAGGGTTTTAAACCCTAAACTGAGCTTTTCCATGCAATCAGCATTAGGGTTTTAAACCCTAAACTGAATTTTTCCTTTAGTCAGCATTAGTGTTTTAAACCCTAAACTGAACTTTTTTCCATTCAGCCAGCATTAGGGTTTTAAACCCTAAACTGAGCTTTTCCATGCAATCAGCATTAGGGTTTTAAACCCTAAACTGAATTTTTCCTTTAGTCAGCATTAGGGTTTTAAACCCTAAACTGAATTTTTCCTTTAGTCAGCATTAGGGTTTTAAACCCTAAACTGAACTTTTTTCCATTCAGCCAGCATTAGGGTTTTAAACCCTAAACTGAGCTTTTCCATGCAATCAACATTAGGGTTTTAAACCCTAAACTGAATTTTTCCTTTAGTCAGCATTAGGGTTTTAAACCCTAAACTGAACTTTTTTCCATTCAGCCAGCATTAGGGTTTTAAACCCTAAACTGAGCTTTTCCATGCAATCAACATTAGGGTTTTAAACCCTAAACTGAATTTTTCCTTTAGTCAGCATTAGGGTTTTAAACCTTAAACTGAACTTTTTTCCATTCAGCCAGCATTAGGGTTTTAAACCCTAAACTGAGCTTTTCCATGCAATCAGCATTAGGGTTTTAAACCCTAAACTGAATTTTTCCTTTAGTCAGCATTAGGGTTTTAAACCCTAAACTGAATTTTTTTCCATTCAGCCAGCATTAGGGTTTTAAACCATAAACTGAGCTTTTTCATGCAATCAGCATTAGGGTTTTAAACCCTAAACTGAATTTTTCCTTTAGTCAGCATTAGGGTTTTAAACCCTAAACTGAACGTTTTTCCATTCAGCCAGCATTAGGGTTTTAAACTCTAAACTGAGCTTTTCCATGCAATCAGCATTAGGGTTTTAAACCCTAAACTGAATTTTTCCTTTAGTCAGCATTAGGGTTTTAAACCCTAAACTGAACTTTTTTCCATTCAGCCAGCATTAGGGTTTTAAACTCTAAACTGAGCTTTTCCATGCAATCAGGATTAGGGTTTTAAACCCTAAACTGAATTTTTCCTTTAGTCAGCATTAGGCTTTTAAACCCTAAACTGAACTTTTTTCCATTCAGCCAGCATTAGGGTTTTAAACCCTAAACTGAACTCTTTCCTTTAATCAGCATTAGGGTTTTAAACCCTGAACTGAACTTTTTCCTTTAATCAGCCTTAGGGTTTTAAACCCTAAACTGAACTTTTTCCATTCAGCCAGCATTAGGGTTTTAAACCCTAAACTGAGTTTTTCATTCCAGTCAGCATTAGGGTTTTAAACCTTAAACTGAATTTTTCCTTTCAGTCAACATTAGGGTTTTAAACCCTGAACTGAACTTTTTCCTTTGATCAGCATCAGGGTTTTAAACCCTGAACTGAACTTTTCCATTTAGTCAGCATTAGGGTTTTAAACCCTAAACTGAACTCTTTCCATTCAGCCAGCATTAGGGTTTTAAACCCTAAACTGAGCTTTTTCCATGCATGTCAGCATTAGGGTTTTAAACCCTAAACTGAACTCTTTCCTTTAGTCAGCATTAGGGTTTTAAACCCTGAACTGAACTTTTTCCTTTAATCAGCCTTAGGGTTTTAAACCCTAAACTGAACTTTTTCCATTCAGCCAGCATTAGGGTTTTAAACCCTAAACTGAGCTTTTCCTTCCAGTCAGCATTAGGGTTTTAAACCCTAAACTGAACTTTTCCTTTCAGTCAGCATTAGGGTCTTAAACCCTAAACTGAACTTTTCCCTTTCAGTCAGCATTAGGGTTTTAAGCCTTAAACTGAACCTTTCCATTTCAGTCAGCATTAGGGTTTTAAACCCTAGACTGAACTTTTTCCTTTAATCAGCATTAGGGTTTTAAACCCTAGACTGAACTTTTTTCTTTAATCTGCATTAGGGTTTTAAACCCTAAACTGAATTTTTCCTTTAGTCAGCATTAGGGTTTTAAACCCTAAACTGAATTTTTCCTTTGGTCAGCATTAGGGTTTTAAACTCTAAACTGAACTTTTCCTTTAGTCAGCATTAGGGTTTTAAACCCTAAACTGAATTTTTCCTTTGGTCAGCATTAGGGTTTTAAACCCTAAACTGAACCTTTCCCCAGCTAGTCGATATTAGGGCTCCAACCCTGAACTGAGCATGCATATCCTCTTTATTCAATTTTATGAACTTCCTGGCGAATAATTCACGAAATTTTCCTAGTGAAACTGGGGCAGAAAATTTCGTTCATTTGTTTTTCCCGCAGGTCTAACCTCGAGCCACACGGATCGAATTGACCCACAAGATGAGTCTCAACTCAGAATCTAAGAAGAAAAAGAAAAAAGATGTCCCGAGACATCGGAGAAAATGGAAGGCGGATCGCTCCAAGATTTGATCAAGGTCCCGAGTTCTACCAACCCCGTCCTATTCAGTATCGCAGAAATAAATAGGCGCCTACAACTTGCAAGCATCAAGATTCAGATCGGAGTCTACAAGCAGAATCAGCTAAGACCCAAGATCAAGTCGCAAAAGAATCATAGATAGGAATCTTGTAACTAGCAGTTGACATGCATATAAGTGTTTAGTTCAGTTTCAATTTTTCTTTGGTTGTAATAAGGCGGTCAGTAAAGCAGCGGTGACAACAGTAACAGCAGTAACAACAAGCATTGCAATCCCATGGTAGTCCCAGCTACCAAAACTTCCCGAACTACATTAACCTGATTCCCCTTTAGCCAGGGATATGTAGGAAACCTTTGAAGCAGAGGTTCGGTTAAATCTTTTTCAAACAAAAATGCTTCACACGGAATACTCGGATAGGCAAAAATCGCTCATTTTATCTTTGCGTGAAAACCCTTCGTGTCTTCGGGCAAAGAGGGGCAGCTGTAAGCACGTGATTTTTGCCCTATATGAGAAATACTCCCAGAAAATGCAAAATAAAATAATTTTCCTTGGTGTGCAATTTTGAGTATTTTTGTGATATTTTTGGATAATTATTTGTATTTGTTTGTGTTTGCTTATTTGTTAAATTAATAAAAAATATAAAAATATGTCGCATTTTGCATGTAGGATTTCATTCTACAATTGTTAGTAATTAAATTAGTTTTACAAAAATTAAAAATTACAAAAATAGGCATCTTTTGCATTTTTAGCATTTAATGTCCAAATGAATAATTTTATGCTTAATTATTACTTAATTGTGCGTTAATTGTTATTGGGAGTTAATTTGCGCTTTTATAACTTAATTTAGTTCTTAATAATAATTTAAGTATTATTATAATTTAGTTTTAGAAAATAAAAGAAGAAAAGAGAACAAAAATACAAAGAAAAATCGGATTGGGCCACTTCTTCAAAATTCAACCCCAGGCCCAAACATTTGTCCAACCTTCTCCATGACCCAGTCCATCTCAACATGGGTCGACCCGGTCCGCCCCATTAACCCAATCCATAACCCAATACCCCTATCTTACATTTCAAAGACACAAAACAAAAGAAAAAAAGAAAGAACAAAAAACCCTAAAAAAGGGACCTAAACCATCCGCCCCCATTTTTGGGTTTCTTCTTCTCCAAAACACCAAACACCCCAAGCCATCCATGGCTACCTCCCCTTCCGCACGAGCAGCTCCCATGGCTGCCTCCCTATCAACAACACCCGCACCACACAAGCTCCACATCCCTCGAGTCCAAGCAAACCACGCGACTGCTGCGTCGACGTCAAGCTCGGGTGTGAAGCTCGACGTCCATGGCAGTCTTTGCCCCCGACCTCGTTCCAGCTTCATCATTCATGGCTGAGTTGCATGTATTTACTTGGACGCGAGTTGCATCTGTTCCAGCTCGTCGTCTATGGTTTCTTCACGAGCGAACGCACCCAGCTGCTCCTGTTTCGCGTCATCCATGGTTGCCGTAGCTGCTCCTTCTGCTTTTAGCTTTCGTCGTCCAGTCCCCCCGCTGTTGTTTCTTCACGTTCCAAGCTCGAGCCAGTCGTCCAAACTCAGTCACGTAACCAAACGGAACCCCAGCTGCCTCGTTCCTTCACTTCTGCCGCGACAGCTGTTGCTGCTGCTCCGGCGCGGCTTCAGTCGACTTCTTAGATTTGTTCATCGTCGTTTGGTTGAGCTTTGGTCGATGGTCGCCGAAACAGTCCGTATGTATGATTTTTCGATTCGGTTAGTAGATTTTTGAGTTTTATTTTGTCCGTACTTTGTTTTGATATTTTCGAATCTAAAATCGGCAAATGTTTGTTTTGTTTATCGTTTGAATTAATTTTTAGTTCATGTTCATGTGTTGTTTGTTAAATTAATTTTTCAGATTCCAAATGAAAGATTAATTAATTGTTTTTCATGTTTATTTCATGTTCGTACTGTTGTTCAAGTGAATATTTGTTGTTGTTTAAGTGAATATTTGTTAGTTTAATGTTTGTTAGATTCAAATTGAAATTTAATTAATTATTTCTTCAATTTGTTTCATGTTTGTTATGAATTTTCCAGAAAATGTTAATGTTGTTTGAATCGTTAGAATCCGTCATGTTTGTTGCTTAAAAAACAGATTTAATTCATGTTCATCTTTGTTTGAAGTTCATGTTTAATCCAGTGATTTAATGTGAGTTTATGTTTGTTTGTGATTTGTTGATTTAATTTGAATCATGCATATTGTTGTTGGTATTATTGTATCTTTGTTCATCCATTAATGATCTAAATTAACCAGGATTTGTTCCCGATATGGTTTATTTATTTCCATTAATTTGGAGTTTGTGTTGTTCATCATGTTCATATGATTTGTTGAGAAATTGGTCATCTTGACTATATTTTGGTCAAGTTATGATTTAATTGATTGTTTAGAGCAGAGGGGTAATTTGGTAAATTGCAGTGCATTCGGGGGTAGATTTGTAATTGCAATAAGGTCGGAGGGGTAGTTTGGTAATTGAACATTATTTTGATTCTTTATGTTAAGCATGGGGGACAAATATAATGGGGTGGGGTTTTTGATGTACTTGTTTAATATAATGGGGGACAAGACAAAACATAATGGGGAGGAATCTTGCACTTGTTTAATGTAGGCATGGGGGACATATTGTAATGGGTTGGTAATGTGACATTTATTTAATGTAGGCATGGGGGACAAAGTTTTAAAATAAAGAAGACATTTGATAGTGGGACAAAGCATGTCATTGGGGGAATAATTTGGGTTTAGGAATTCAAGGCAAAGTCTTGCTATAAATATAGAGTCATTTCTTGACATTGAGGAGAAGACTAGAGAGTTTTAAGAAGGATTTTTGGGGGAGAGAAAAAGAGTTGAATATTATTGAGAGGATTTTTAGAGAGAGTTGACAGATTCTTTTACACTTGAGAGTTGACATACTTTTATACTTGAGAGAGTTTGTGATAGTAAAAGAGAAAGACAATTTGAACTTTCACTCGAACAATTCTGTTTGCTTTTCTTCGAGTGTTATTCAAAAGTCAGAAACTACTGCATCTCGTATCTTTTCTCTCTTCTGCTTTGACTGCGATTGTACTTTTGCACTGCTGAGTTTTCAATCTGTTACTGGGTTATTCTACTGGTTGTTACTGGTTTTGCGGTGTTGCTGAACCTGCTGTTGCCGCGTTATTACTGTTGCTGACTCCTACTTCTTTTGTTCTTGTACTGCTGTTTCCAGGTACACATTTGTACACTCTTGGCTTGAAGCGAAAAAATAAAATATTAATTAGGCTCCTGTTCCTGTTGAATTCTTTTGTTTGGATCTGTGTTTGAATATTAATTTTCCTCTCTTTGTATAAAAATGTAGTCGATTAATTAATGAGTAACGAGGCTGCATATGTATGATTTCTTCATCTAATAATGCTAGTTTAAATTACTTGAAGAATAGTTAATCGGCTTTGATATTATTGTGTATCCCTCTCATGTTCCAGCATTAGTAAATAATAGAGTATAAAAATGAAAGCAGTTTTTCTTTGTACAAACTCGATCGCAATTTTCCAATCGCATTAGCCGTAGACTAATAACTAATAGGTTACGTTTTCAGCATGTAAATAATTAAGAGATTTTCTTTTATTTTTAGAGACAAACTTAATAGAAAATATAGTCACTATAGGTTTATCCTTTAAAATAAAAATGAGACGAGCCTCGCCAAATAAATCACAAACCGCCGGGGCCCTCAAATAAAATACATAACCATTGACTAGACTTTGGATTTGGTCGTTTAATGAACCTTCACGGCCTCTTCCTAAAATAACAATACGCTAGTTGCTTTAGGCGTACCTTTAATAATTTAACCTTCTTAAACTCGGGTGCACATTGATGTGACCCGAATCCAAATCTCAACGGAGTCGAAATGTGTTAACAACTACGGGTGCATTGATTGTGACGTGGTTCGAGATGCATTTTCATGACGTTGCAATTCTATAAAAATAAATGATAATAATAAAAGCGGTTTTAAACTTAATAAAAGCACATAAGTCACAACATGTATTTAAATCCGATATTTAGCCATTATAACAATTTAAGCGACCGTGCTAGAACCACGGGATTCGAGGGTGCCTAACACCTTCCCTCGGGTCAACAGAATTCCTTACTTAGAATTTCTGGTTCGCAGACTTCATTTGGAAAAGTCGAAAATTTCCTCGATTTGGGATTCAAGATAAACCGGTGACTTGGGACACCAAAAGCCAAACCTTTCCCAAGTGGCGACTCTGAATTAAATAAATAATCCCATTTCGAATATTGTCACTTAAATTGGAAAAACTCCCCTCGCGCATTTATCCTTCGGGGCGGGCGCGCAAAAAGGAGGTGTGACAATTACCTCGGCCACCCTTATCACCACAACCCACACCTTATAACTTCGTGTTGCGGCGCGCAACCCGATCCCACCAGACAATCACATTTCACACGACAACAACAACAATTCACAAAGAATTTTCATAAACGTCAATATCATTTCCATCATATGCAACAGCCTGTATACAATTTAAGTCACAACGATAATTGCCCGCGACAAGTCACGTATGATATTACCACAGTTGTTTCAATCGCATCAATTACGATTTCTTTCCATCATTTGTTACACAGCCCTTACCACATAAACACATTCACACACACACTTGGTTTGTTGCTATTTACTTACACTATTATATCGGGAGACTTAACCAACAACATTCAAGGCATATTAATCACAAGAATTCGCAACTAGTCCACATAAGTAATACATACCAATTACTCGTACACCAAACAATGTGACTTTACAAAGGTTAAAGTTAGCAATACATACTTGGAGTCGAATTCCCCCCTTTTTTTTCTTCTATTTTCAATTCACCAACAACCTAGTACCGCCAATCTAGTTCACAAGTTAACACATATAACTTAGAATTGAAGTTCACAAACTCAGCCCGAACTTACTTAGGTTATCAACCCCTCTTTTACAAATCTCTAGTTCTACCCAATTTCTCTTACTAGATTCTAGGTTTTAAAGGACATGCATGTGTATCTCAACTTCCATTTTCAAGAATTAACACATGAGAATCCCTCTTTTTGTTTAAATCTGAAAACAATGAAAAAGGGTTGGGGATTTTACCTGCAAGAACGGAGATGAAGACAATTACTTGAAATTCCCTGGCCCGAGTGACTTTGAAGAATCAAATTGATGAAGGTAGGACTTTATCTCTCAAGAATTCTCTCTTCCCCCTCTCTAGTTTTGTTCAGAAAATATGTTAAAATAAGGGGTCGGGGTGTTTTATTAAAGAAGGGGTCGGGTTTAAAATTTAGATAAATAGGAGCCCGAGTTAGGTATGCGATCGCACTTTGCGATCGTAGAGTGGAAATGCGGTCCGCCGAATGGACCGCAAAAGTGCTCCCAAAATCTGAACACACTGCCTGGGTATGTGGCAGAAATGCGGTCCGCATACCTATTATGCGGTCGCATAGTGCACAGCAGAATTGCCCCTCACAAAATCCCAAGGGAAATATGCGACGACTATGCGGTCCGCATATACGTTATGCGATCACATATTGGACCGCATATTTAACCTCCAATTCGACCAACACACTGACTCACTTTGCGGCGATTATGCGGTCCGCATATCTGTTATGCGACCGTATTCTAGACCGCAGAATTGCATTTTCTGGAAAATAGCATTTCTTGACTTTTTATAACATAGATCAGTACCAAAAAGGTCTGAACCGCGGCTCGCTTAATTTTACACATTCCTAACATATATTCGAAACTTGGCACTATGAGCTACCCGATTTTGAGTACAAGTTTTCACGGGGCCTTACATATTTAATTAATCTTGAATCGCAATGATTTCACTTTTATTTGAATTATTAGTTAATCTATAATAATTGCTTACAAATTATATTATTTAAAATTTTATGGAATTATTTTAATTATGGAAATTACAAATTAATAAAAATAAAAGATGGAATTTGTTTAATGAAAATTAAAAAATGAAATTGAAATGAAAGATAATAATATAATATGGAAGAATTAGAAGAATATAAAAAAGTTTGGGGAAAAAAAATGGGGGAATAGTTGGAGTAAGTTGTCCCCAAAATGGAGAAATCCCCATTTTGGGGATCAAAAATGGGGTAAAAATTGGAAATGCCCTAAGAGTTAATTAGTCGGGGGCAAGATACAGCATCACTAAATTAACAACATAATAAAATAAAACGCGTTTAGTTAATTTTACTCCATCGTTTCCATGCCACCAATATATGAAGGCGTGGCTTGAAAGTTAGCTAAATATTAAGGCAGGCTCTCCCAACTCAAGTCATGCCAAAGAGTTTTAGATGAGATGAATTATTACCCTAATCCATCACTCAATATGATAAATCAACATAATTTGGTACATGAATCAGCCCTCTCCAAATGTTTGAAACTTACAATTAGTCACATAGTTATTTGGTTATAAACCACTTTTTACCTCATTGGACAAAATATATTTTAAGAATTATCCCAACTAATAATAATCCACCATGAAGCTTTAAAATTAATCTAGCTGACCTGATTAATTAATTTTTGCACATTGCAATAATTAAGATTATGAGTCATATTCTTCGGTTCAAAATAAGGTACAAGAAAAAGAAATCTTAATCCCAAGTCTTCTTCTACCTACTCTACAAGGAAAAGATCAATGTACGGCAAGCTGCAATAGTGGATCAAGAGCCAAACAAGATTTCTTTGTCATTCAAGTTGCAATAGTATATAAAACGTGGTTTGCAACTGCATTTTATATAAAGCACAGTTTTGAAACGCGCTTTACCTTAACGTCCCAAACTCCAACATCAAGTGCATTTGCACTTGTGTCTATGAAGGAAAGAAAATATAGGAAAAATCACAAGAAGATAAGAGACTCATACCGTTTCTCCTGGGGTTAAATGAGGGCTATGGTCAAGCTAGGGAAAATAAAATCATGATGAGTCCCATGTCCGGCATTGATCAAGCCTATTCATTGATTTTGTAGGATGAAAACTAAAGAGAGGTATATGCTAACCCTCTCATTTCTGCTGAGACTTTTCATAGAGAAATGTGAAGCTAAAATTCATAGGTCAAAACCAGAAATATGAGAATGGATTCCAAAGGTCTGGTAATCCACCTCAGAAGCCACCATTTATCAAAGGAAAGAAAACAAAGTTCAACCCAATGTTGCATGCACCTATTGCAAAAATGACAGGTTATATAGTGGCAGATTGCTACAGATAATAGGATTCCCAGAAGATTTTGAATTTACCAATAGAAAAACAGGACAAGGCACAATCAGAAGTAATGTTGCATTCTCAGGGGAACAGGGAGATGATAACATAAACAACTACACTGAGGCACTGAACCAGTATCTTTCCAAAGATCAGTTTTCACAACTGGTTCAATTGATTAAACAGGTCAAAATTGGGGACACAGGAAGCTCAAACTTAGAGATTAATGCTCATGCATTGGCTGTTGCTATTATCAAATATTCTGGAACATGTTTTTTAATTTTTAATTCAAATACCTGGATTATATATTCAGGTACTTCTGAACATATGTGTTTTGACTCAAATACTTTTGTTTCTCTAACCCTTCTTCCTGTTTCTTTACATATAAATCTTCCTAATTCTTTTAGGTAATGGTCACTCATAAAGGCAGAGTCTCTATTCTTCCTTATTATGTTTTAGAGAATGTACTTCATGTCCCTACTTTCAGATATAATTTACTATCTGTTAATAGGTTTTCTTCACAATCTCAGTGCATTCTTTCATTCTCTTCTGGTTATTGTATGTTGCATGCCTCTTTAATAAAGAGGGGTCAAGTTTTTGGTGAAGCTAAAGAAGAATTATACTTGTTGGAGCCTAATGCAGTCAATCTAAGAGATAATTACGAAGCAAATGTTGTTCCAATTTCAAATCAGAATATTCCTAGTCAAGTTTAAGTTCTTTTTCCATTTTCTGCAAATGCTACTTCTAATGTAAATCTATGACACTTTAGATTGGGGCATTTGCCTTTTTTATCAATGAAACATTTCAGTTTTATCTCTTTTTCTCCTAATTTTGAATGTTTATGTGATATTTTTCCTACAGCTAGGCAAACTAGAAATCTTTTTTCATTAAGTCAAACTAAATCAAAGAAAGTATTTGAGTTAATTCATAAAGATACATGGGGACCTTATAAAGTTTCCACATATAATGATTTTAAATATTTTTTTACTATAGTGGATGACTACAACAAAGGTACGTGAACCTTCTTCTTGAGTACCAAAAGTAATGCATTTGATGCATTAAAGAATTTTTTCACAATGATTGAGAAACATTTTGGTGTCAAAGTAAAAAAACTAAGGACTGATAATGCTTTTGAACTTGAAAAGGGTACACAAGAGTCTGCCTTCTTGACTTCTCAAGGGATACTCCATCATACTTCTTGTGTTGCTATACCTCAACAGAATGGAATAGTGAAAAGGAAACATAGGCACCTATTGGAGATTGCAAGAGCTCTCCTTTTTCAATCAAAGGTTCCTATTGTATATTAGGGTGAATATTTACTAGCTGCAACTCATTTGATTAACATGTTGCCCTCTAAGGTCCTTAAAAGAAAAACATCTTACTCTATATTGTTTAACCAATCCACTTCCTATAACACCCTTAAAGTCTTTGGGTGTCTTTGCTATGCCTCCACTTTATCTAATGGAAGGAGTAAATTTGATCCAAGAGCAAAGGTTTGTGTCTTTCTCGGATATCCTCTAGGACAAAAAGGTTACAAAGTTTTGGAAATAGATACAAGGAAGGTCATAGTCTCTAGGAATGTGCAATTTTATAAAGACAAATATCCTTTTGCTTCAAATCCTACATATCCACATCCCATCCTTTCTAATGATCCATCAGAAGATGTCATTTTACCTACATACATGCCATCCTCTTCAGAACCTAATTTCCATGTATATTTGTCATCAACTCCAAATACAATGCATTCACCTCACCATCATGCCTCACCTGAACCTAGTACCTCTACCCCTAGACAAATCTTTTTCACCTATACCTATCAGATTTCAGTCTCCTCTCCACCCATCTTCATCTAGGAGCAATACTCTCAGAAACAACACATCTGTCGCCCCTAGAAGATTTTCAAGAGAATCAAAACTCCCTAGTCATCTCAATGACTATATTTGCAATTATATTTTTCTTACCGACCACACTACTTCTTGTTTTGCACAACCTACTACTCATACCGCCTATTTTTTTTGGACATCTATCCCCCCCAATCAACTTGTGTTGCAATCTATCTCCGAGGTGTCAGAACCTACTAGTTTTTCTCAAGCGTCCATGCACCCAGGATGGCAAAAGGCCAGAGATTCAGAGATTGAGGCATTACAGAAAAATCACACTTGGGAAATGATTCTTTTACCACCAGAAAATAAGGCATTACCTTGTAAATGAGTTTACAAGGTAAAACACAATTCAGATGGTAGCATTAAGAGATTCAAGGCACGATTACTAGTGGGTGGGTAGGTGGGGGGACATAAGATGCCTTTTGGCAGTGGCAGCTAAGATGGCATGGCCAATCTATCAATTGGATGTAAGTAATGCATTCTTACATGGAGATCTACAAGAAAAAGTTTTTATAAAATTCCCAAATGGCCTATCACCTCCCTCTCCCAAACATGTCTGACACTCAAAACGTCTTTCTATTTGCGACGCCGATTGGGCATCTTGTCAAAAAATCAGACGATCTGTAAGTGGTTGCTACATCGCCTTGGAGCTTCACCCATTTCTTGGAAATTTAAAAAGCGTGCATCTTTATCTTTGTCTTCTGCTGAGGTGGAATACCGGTCCATGTGCAAGGTCGTGGCAGAGTTAACATGGTTAACTCATCTTCTTCAAGATCTTTCCATTCAACCCTCTTTGTCTGTACTAGTTCTCTCTGACAGCAAATCGGCGATTCACATCGCTCGTAATCCCGTCTTCCACGAAAGTACTAAACATGTGGAACTTGATTGCCATTTTGTACGGCAACAATTCCTTTCCGACCTTATTTCTCTTTCTTTCATGCCCTCCGAATCTCACCTTGCCGATCTATTCATAAAACCCCCCTTCAAGGCCCTCTTATCGATCGATTCTCAGCAAGTTGAGAGTGTCATCTTTTCCCTCCAACTTGAGGGGGGGGGGGTGTGTGTTGGAAATCACTCGATTTACAGAAGAAGAAAGTGGTATGAAGGTTGAAGAAGAGAAGCAGATAGATTTAGTCAAAGACAAAAGAAAATGTTCAAACATAATAAAGCCCTTTTTTTATCTCAAATCCGAGAGGACATGTGTCATCATCTCAACAACCAAAGGCAACTTTAAATGATTAAATCTGGACCATTTATAGTGGAGCTCAGCTCTAGAACTTTCTCACACGAGTAGGAAAGCTCACACGTAATAGAGATTGTAGGGAATATTAGTTGGTTAGTTTGTTAATTTTAATATAGTGTAAGGATGACAAGTGTACAAAATTTATAGGATTCTTCTATTTTCTATTTTCTTTTCTAGTTTTCTTTTAATAGGTATATACTTGTATAAATATACAAGCTAGCATTCTTGTAACAATGGATTCATCAATCAAAATACAGAAAATTTTTACATCTTCCTTTCATTATTCTGTCACTTTTCCCAAAAAATCTTTTGGTTTTATTGCGTTGGTGGTACAAAATGACGTCAATTGTTCTAGGATTACTGTACACATGAATACACAAAATAAAGGGTGATTATATTTTCTTTGGCTTTCATGTTTAATTGTTTAGAAAATGGGCAAGATACGGCTCTTTCAGTAAGGATTCCTAATACGATTGTAACACAGTTTAGTAAATTGATACTATTTCTGTAAATCCGTCACATATGAGATTGGGATGGAAAGAGAAAGGAAGAAAAATGATTAAAAGGAAAACGAAAAGGAAAGGAAAGGAAAGGTAAGAAAGAGAAAAGATACATTCCCGGAAATTATGCTTTTCTTCAGTTTTAATTATCTACTTCTCATCATTATTTTAAAGAATTAGCTTCTGGTGACAAAGTTGTCTTGTTTCTTCTTTAAAAAATACTGCAATTTAGGATTTCATCTTTTTTGTAGAAATACATTTTGTTGTTGAAGTTCTATTTCCAAATGTTTTATGAGTAGAAAACTTTTTAAAATAGTACTGTAAAACATAACTTCAGCAAACAGTTTCTGCAACAAAAAGAATTGAAATTAAAAGCTTTTCAAAAGAATATAATATGAAAACTCCAATTGTAAAAGAAAACAATTCGCAAGCCGTGACAAAAATAAAGAAAGCCATGTTGTCCATTAGTGATAATAGGAGTAAATTATGTAATCCATTATATTTTATAAAACCAAAAAATTAAGTTAATTTCAAGTTCCATAGCGAAGATATAATATTACAGCAAATGTAGTATTGTTCTTGTTCTTTCCAAAGCGCGCGAGACTTTTCTTGAACTACGTACTTTAATTTGATAGAGAAATTTAGTCTAAAAATAGAAAGGAGTAGTAAAATAAAAATAAAATTTTGACTCAACACCATTGGCAAAAACAAATTCTACTCAACCTAGACAGCAATAGCAGAGCCAACTCTTCCTCAGAATTATTATTCCTTGGTCCTTCTTCTTCAACTTTTATCTGCTTCTCATACATATTTTCAGACATTATAACATCTCGACAAAGTGGACAAGTTGAATGTCCCTTACCATGCATTAGCCATTTTTCCAAGCAATTTTCATGGAACATATGACTGCAATTCTCAAGCTTTCTTCCCTTATCTCCATACTTGAATTCTGATATACAAATCGCACATTCAAGTACTGTCTCTTTTCCATCTAATAACCCCATAATTAACTTCGTAATTGATCTTCTGTAAACAAATTTGGAACTCTTCTTGTCTATATTTTCCTTGTACCTGTTTTTCTCGAGCTGTCTTCGTATGTATGAATTCAATAAAATAAAAGTAACTAATATAATGACATTTCGTGCATGAGGTTGTTGAATTATGTCAAATTTCCATCCCACATCGGTGGGTTAAGGAGTTGGTGGGAAACTTTTCCCCTATAAAAGAAGGCTTAATGTTTAGGATTTAAACACACCTCTCATTTGCCTTCTCATTTGTTTAAGGCATTTGTATCTTCTCTCTTTAGTATTATTTCACTTGTATTTTTGGAGTGAAATAAAATATTGGTTGTGTCCGAGGAGTAGGCAAAATTAGCCGAACCTCGTAAATTCTGGTGTTCCCTTTATTGTTGCTTTATTGTCTTATTTATTATTTGGTGGCTGTCATAATTTTTGGTATAGTAGTTGTGACTTATTCACACTATATACATTTGGCTTCCGCAACAATTGGTATCAGAGCCAAGGTACTGTCTAAGTATGCTCTGTGGTTGCAGCATAGTCTGATCTTCCACATCAGAAAAGATTTATCTTGGTAACTGAGTCAAGGTTCTGTCTGAGTATGCTCTGTGGTTGCAGCTTAGTCTGATCTTCCACACCAGAAAGGAAATAATCTTGATTTGTGTCGTCAGCTATTAAATAATATTTGTGTCAAAGATGGGAGACAATAAACAAGAAGAATCTACATCAAGTGTCAACAATACGTCATCATTGGCATCTTCGCTTATGACAAGAATTGTGTCAAATGCGAAATTTGCGGTCGAAATATTTGACGGGTCCGGACATTTTGGGATGTGGCAAGGCGAGGTTCTAGATGTCCTTTTTCAACAAGGGCTAGATCTGGCCATTGAAGAAAAGAAACCAGATGTTATTGGAGAAGAAGATTGGAGAATTATCAACCGTGTTGCTTGCGGTACCATTCGATCCTACCTTGCTAGAGAGCAGAAATATCCATACACAAAGGAAACTTCTGCAAGTAAATTATGGAAAGCACTGGAGGATAAATTTTTGAAGAAAAACAGTCAAAATAAATTGTACATGAAGAAGAGACTGTTTCACTTCACCTATGTTCCTGGTACCACGATGAATGAACATATCACCAGTTTCAATAAGTTGGTCACAAATTTGCAAAATATGGATACAACTTATGATGATGGTGACTTGGCCTTAATGTTGTTGGCGTCACTTCCTGATGAGTACGAGCACCTTGAAACTACTCTACTCCATGGAAATGACGAAATTTCTCTCAGAGAAGTTTGTTCGGCTTTGTACAGCTATGAACAAAGAAAGCGAGAAAAACAGAAGGGCGGAGAAGGAGAAGCACTATTTGTGAGGGGTCGTCCTCAAAATCAAACGAGGACAAAGAAGGGAAGATCCAAGTCAAGATCCAGACCCAGCAAAGATGAATGTGCCTTTTGTCGAGAAAAAGGGCACTGGAAGAAAGACTGTCCGAAGTTGAAGAATAAGGCCAAACATAACAATGGAAAGGCCATTATGGATTCAAATGTAGCTGATTGTGATGATTCAGACTTCTCATTAGTTACAACAGAGTCATCAACATCATCAGACATATGGTTGATGGACTCGGCTTGTAGCTATCATATGTGTCCCAACAGGGACTGGTTCGTGGAATTTCAAGAAGGAGAATATGGAGTCGTCCACACAGCGGATAACAACCCTCTTACCTCATATGGCATTGGTTCAATACGATTAAGGAATCATGATGGAATGATCAGAACATTAACAGATGTTCGATATGTACCGGATTTGAAGAAGAATCTCATCTCTATGGGAACCATGGAATCAAAAGGGTTTAAAATCATTGCAGAAAATGGAGTGATGAGAGTATGCTCTGGTGCACTAGTGGTAATGAAGGCTAATCGGAAGAATAATAATATGTACCGCTATCGTGGCAGTACAGTTATTGGGACAGCGACAGTGACATCCAGTGACGACAAAGAGGCAGAAGCAACCAAGCTATGGCACATGCGCTTGGGACATGCTGGAGGAAAATCCTTGAAAACTCTATCAGATCAAGGATTGTTAAAAGGAGTAAAGGCTTGCAACTTGGAGTTTTGTGAGCATTGTGTTAAAGGGAAACAGACAAGGGTTAAATTTGGTACAGCGATCCATAATACTAAAGGCATTTTGGATTATGTACACTCAGATGTTTGGGGTCCTTCCAAAACACCTTCATTGGGTGGGAAGCACTATTTTGTAACCTTTGTTGATGATTTTTCCCGAAGAGTATGGGTGTATACAATGAAGAGCAAAGATGAAGTGTTGGGAATTTTTCTCAAATGGAAGACGATGGTGGAGAATCAGACAGGCAGGAGGATCAAGTGTATTCGCACAGACAATGGAGGTGAATACAAAAATGATCATTTCAATAAGGTATGTGAAAATGATGCCATCGTCCGACACTTCACTGTTAGACATACACCACAACAGAATGGAGTGGCAGAACGTATGAACCGGACCTTGCTGGAGAAGGTACGGTGTATGTTGTCCAATGCTAGCTTGGGCAAAGAATTTTGGGCTGAGGCAATTACATATGCATGTCACCTCATTAATCGTCTACCATCTGCTGCTATTGATGGCAAAACACCATTTGAAAAATGGTACGGAAAACCTGCTGTAGATTATAACTCTTTGCACGTGTTTGGCTCAACTGCATATTATCATGTGACGGAGTCAAAATTGGATCCAAGGGCAAAGAAGGCTATTTTTATGGGAATTACTTCTGGAGTCAAAGGATATCGCTTATGGTGTCCTATGACAAAGAAAGTAATATTCAGCAGAGATGTTACCTTTGATGAATCTGCTATGGTAAATAAGGTAACAGAAGACACCAAACAAAATAAAGGTGCTTCTAAGCAGGTGGAGTTTGAGGGAAAATTTATTTTTCCTACACAAGAAGCAGAGGAGGAAACAAATGAAGATTACCCTCTGGAAGGAGAGCCAGTAGAGGAGATTCCAACTCAGGAACCTCAACAACAACTTGAATCAATAGCAACCAGCAGGCCAAAAAGAACAATAACGAAACTTGTTCGTCTCATAGAGACGGTTGCTTGTGCAACCTCAATTGTAGCTGATGATGTTCCTACTACTTATAAAGACGCTGTCCAAAGTTCAGAAGAAGATAAGTGGAGGATTGCCATGAATGATGAAATACAGTCCCTTCATCAGAATCATACATGGAGATTGGCCAATCTCCCGAAGGGAAAGAAAGCAATTGGGTGCAAATGGGTATTTGCAAAGAAGGAAGGATTTCCTAACCAAGTAGATGTTCGCTACAAAGCAAGATTGGTGGCCAAAGGATATGCTCAAAAGGAGGGAATTGATTACAATGAAGTGTTTTCTCCAGTTGTAAAACATTCCTCCATTAGAATTATGTTGGCTTTGGTAGCACAATTGGATTTGGAACTAGTTCAGATGGATGTAAAAACTGCGTTTTTACATGGAAACTTGGAGGAGGAAATCTACATGACTCAGCCAGAAGGATTCAAAGTTGCTGGAAAAGAAAATATGGTGTGCAAACTTGAAAAATCGTTGTACGGATTGAAACAATCTTCTAGACAATGGTACAAGCGATTTGACGAGTTTATGTTGCGGCAAGGGTACAAGAGAAGCAAATACGATCATTGTGTGTATTTGCACAAGCTTAAAGATGGTTCCTTTGTATATCTTCTCCTATATGTTGATGATATGTTGATAGCTTCCAAGAATTCGGAAGAAATTGATAAGTTGAAGATTCAACTGAAGAAGGAGTTCGAGATGAAGGATTTGGGTGAGGCAAAGAAAATTCTTGGCATGGAGATAATTAGAGATAGACGTTCAAAGAAACTCTGTTTATCTCAAAAGGAATATTTGAAGAGAGTACTTCAACGTTTTGGCATAGATGACAAGACTAAGCCAGTTAGTACTCCACTTGCTTCCCATTTTAAGCTAAGTACTACTATGTCGCCAATGGATGAAGCTGAACGAAAGTATATGTCAAAGGTACCATACGCAAATGTTGTTGGTAGCTTGATGTATGCAATGGTTTGCACAAGGCCTGACATTTCACAAGCTGTTGGAGTTATTAGCAGATATATGCACAATCCAGGGAAGGAGCATTGGCAAGCTGTGAAGTGGATTCTA
>NW_027184449.1:0-21000 GCF_000393655.2 Nicotiana sylvestris
TTCCGTTAAGAAATCCTGCCATTGATTGGATTCAAATGGTGAAACCCTTTTGGACTGCTCAGGCTTGTATTTCCAAATTCTATGATGATTTGCCTTGTAAGACTCCCTTTTTGTGTCCAGGGATTCTCAACGGGGATTTTATTGGGGATACTCTGTGGGGATTTGTACAAGGCGGTCTTGCCGGGGATTTGTTGCAAAGCGGACTTGCCGGGATTTGTTGGGAAAGCTCGCTGGGGAGAAGCTCAGTTTAGAGTTGAAACTCTAATGTTGACCAACTGGGGAAAAGTTCAGTTTAGGGTTGGGGCCCTAATGCTGACTGAATGGACAGAAGCTCAGTTTTAGGGTTGACGCCCTAATGCTGACTAAGGAAAAGTTCAATTTACGGATTAAAACCCAAATCCTGATTAAAGGGAAAAGTTCAGTTTAGGGTTTAAAACCCTAATGCTGACTAAATGGAAGAGTTCAGTTTAGGGTTTAAAACCCTAATCCTGATTAAAGGGAAAAGTTCAGTTTAGGGTTTAAAACCCTAAAGCTGACTAAATAGAAGAGTTCAGTTTAGGGTTTAAAACCCTAATGCTGACTAAAGGGAAGAGTTCTGTTTAGGGTTTAAAACCCTAATGCTGACTAAATGGAAAGAGTTCAGTTTAGGGTTTAAAACCCTAATGCTGACTAAAGGGAAGAGTTCAGTTTAGGGTTTAAAACCATAATGCTAACTAAATGGAAAAAGTTCAATTTAGGGTTTAAAACCTTAATGCTGACTAAATGGAAAAAGTTCAGTTTGGGGTTTAAAACCCTAATGCTGACTAAAGAGAAAAAGTTCAGTTTAGGTTTTAAAACCCTAATGCTCACTAAATGGAAAAAGTTCAGTTTAGGGTTTATAACCCTAATGCTGACTAAAGAGAAAAAGTTCAGTTTAGGGTTTAAAACCCTAATGCTGACTAAAGGGAAAAGTTCAGTTTAGGGTTTTAAAACCCTAATCCTGAGTAAAAGGAAAAGTTTAGTTTAGGGTTTAAAACCCTAATGCTGACTAAATGGAAGAGTTCAGTTTAGGTGCTGGAGGTGCGCTTGGTTTGTTCGCGCGAAGAAGATGAGGGCAGCAACAGTAGCGTAAAGACAACTTGGCCATGGTGATGCCCAAGCTCGAAGAGGACGAAGCACTAACGGAGGTCGTTTGGCCATGGAAACGAGTGGTCGACGAGGGCAATGACAGCAGTAGCATGATGGGTCTTTTTGGTTCGAACTGGACGAAGAGCAGCTGTTCGTCGAGGAAGAGGAAGGTGGTCGACGCAGCAAGCAGAAAACTCGAGCTTGAAGCAGCGTCAATGGCGGGAAGGCAGCACCGCCATGGACGACGATGGCAAAGCTCAGAGATGACGGAGCAACAGTAGTGACGCTGCTGGAGCAGGCTGAAGAAGATGAAGCAGTAGCAACACACAAAACATGGCATCCATGGCGATGGGTTTTCCTTCCATTTTGGCCGAGGGTTTTCCAGCGAAGCAGCGGCGAAGCAGACGGGGAGGTCGACGTGGATGGTGGTGACATTGGTTGTTCTGAGTAGACGAAGAATAAGGTAAGGGCAGCCATGGTTGTGTGCTTGGAGCTTTGGAGAAGAAGTGAAGAAGAAGAGAAGGGATGGGGGCGGGTGAGTTCTTTTTGTTTTTTTTAGGGTTTTTGTTTTTGTGTTTTACTTTGTGTTATGCCAAAATGAAGAGTGGGTGTTAGGTTAATGGGTTAATGGGGCGGAACGGGTCGACCCGGTCTGAAGTGGACTGGGTCGTGGGGAAGATTGGACAATTGTTTGGGCCTGGGGTTGAAATTTGATGAAGTGGCCCAATCCGATTTTTCTTTGTATTTTTGTTATCTTTTTTTTTTCTAAAACTAAATTATAAAAATACTTAAATGATTATTAAGAACTAAATTAAGTTATGAAAGCGCAAATTAACTACCAATAACAATTAACGCACAATTAAGTAATAATTAAGCATAAAATTGTATATTTGGACATTAAACGCTAAAAATGCAAAAGATGCCTATTTTTGTAATTTTCATTTTTTGTAAACAAACTTAATTACTAACAATTGTAGAATTAAATCCTACATGCAAAATGCGACATATTTTTGTATATTTTTATTAATTTAACAAATAAACATGCACAGAAAAATACAAATAATTATTCAAAATATCACAAAATATCACAAAATTGCACACCAAGGAAAATCATTTTATTTTGAACTTTTGGGAGTAATTCTCATATAGGGCAAAACTCATGTGCTTACAGCTGGCCCTCTTTGCCCGAAGACACGAAGGGTTTTCGTGCAAAGATAAAGTGAGCGATTTTTGCCCATCCGAGTACTCCGTGTGAAGCATTATTTTTTTTGAAAAAGATTTAACCGAACCTTTGCTTCAAAGGTTTCCTACATATCCCTGGCTAAAGGGGAATCAGGTTAATGTAGTTCGGGAAGTTTTGGTAGCTGGGACTACCGTGGGACTACAGTGCTTGTTGTTACTGTTGTTGTTGTTGTTGCTACCACCGCTTTACTGACCGCCTTATTGCAACCAAAGGAAATTGAAACTAAACCAACTATTTATGCCTGTCAATTGCTAGTTACAAGATTCCTATCTATGATTCTTTTGTAACTTGATCTCGGGTCTTAGCTGATTTTGCTTGTAGACTTCGATCCGAATCTTGATGATTGCAAGTTGTAGGTGCCTGTTTATTTCTGCGACACTGAGTGAGACGGGAGTGGTAGAACTCGGGGCCTTGATCGAAACTTGGAGCGATCCGCCCTTCATTTTTTCAAGCATCTCGGAAAATCTGCTCTTTTTTTTATATTCTGGGTTGAGGCTCATCTCGTGGGTCTTCTCGATCCATGCGCCTCGAGGTCAGACCTGCGGGGAAAAAACAAACGAACGAAATTTTCTTCCCCAGTTTCACTAGGAAAATTTCCTGAGTTATTTGCCAGGAAGTTCATAGCATTGATGAAGGAATTAGATCAACGATATTGCCACAAGGTAAGAATACTCAGTTTAGGGTTGGAACCCTAAGGCTGGCGGAATGGAAATTGTTCAGTTCAGGGTTGGAGCCCTAATGCTGACTAGCTGGAGAGAAGCTCAGTTTAGAGTTGAAACTCTAATGTTGACCAACTGGGGAAAAGTTCAGTTTAGGGTTGGGGCCCTAATGCTGACTGAATGGACAAAAGCTCAGTGTTAGGGTTGACGCCCTAATGCTGACTAAGGAAAAGTTCAGTTTAGGGTTTAAAACCCTAATCCTGATTAAAGGGAAAAGTTCACTTTAGGGTTTAAAACCCTAATGCTGACTAAATGGAAGAGTTCAGTTTAAGGTTTAAAACCCTAATCCTGATTAAAGGGAAAAGTTCAGTTTAGGGTTTAAAACCCTAATGCTGACTAAATGGAAGAGTTCAGTTTAGGGTTTAAAACCCTAATGCTGACTAAAGGGAAGAGTTCAGTTTAGGGTTTAAAATCCTAATGCTGACTAAATGGAAAGAGTTCAGTTTAGGGTTTAAAACCCTAATACTGACTAAAGGGAAGAGTTCAGTTTAGGGTTTAAAACCCTAATGCTGCCTAAATGGAAAAAGTTCAGTTTAGGGTTTAAAACCCTAATGCTAACTAAATGGAAAAAGTTCAGTTTAGGGTTTAAAACCCTAATGCTGACTAAAGAGAAAAAGTTCAGTTTAGGGTTTAAAACCCTAATGCTGACTAAAGGGAAAAGTTCAGTTTAGGGTTTTAAAACCCTAATCCTGATTAAAAGGAAAAGTTTAGTTTAGGGTTTAAAACCCTAATGCTGACTAAATGGAAGAGTTCAGTTTAGGGTTTAAAACCCTAATGCTGACTAAATGGAAGAGTTCAGTTTAGGGTTTAAAACCCTAATGCTGACTGAATGGAAAAAGTTCAGTTTAGGGTTTAAAACCCTAATGCTGACTAAAGGAAAGAGTTCAGTTTAGGGTTTAAAACCCTAATGCTGACTAAATGGAAAAAGTTCAGTTTAGGGTTTAAAACCCTAATGCTGACTAAAGGAAAGAGTTCAGTTTAGGGTTTAAAACCCTAATGCTGACTAAAGGGAAGAGTTCAGTTTAGGGTTTAAAATCCTAATGCTGACTAAATGGAAAGAGTTCAGTTTAGGGTTTAAAACCCTAATGCTGACTAAAGGGAAGAGTTCAGTTTAAGGTTTAAAACCCTAATGCTGACTAAATGGAAAAAGTTCAGTTTAGGGTTTAAAACCCTAATGCTAACTAAATGGAAAAAGTTCAGTTTAGGGTTTAAAAACCTAATGCTGACTAAAGAGAAAAAGTTCAGTTTAGGGTTTAAAACCCTAATGCTGACTAAAGGGAAAAGTTCAGTTTAGGGTTTTAAAACCCTAATCCTGATTAAAGGGAAAAGTTCACTTTAGGGTTTAAAACCCTAATGCTGACTAAATGGAAGAGTTCAGTTTAATGTTTAAAACCCTAATCCTGATTAAAGGGAAAAGTTCAGTTTAGGGTTTAAAACCCTAATGCTGACTAAATGGAAGAGTTCAGTTTAGGGTTTAAAACCCTAATGCTGACTAAAGGGAAGAGTTCAGTTTAGGGTTTAAAATCCTAATGCTGACTAAATGGAAAGAGTTCAGTTTAGGGTTTAAAACCCTAATACTGACTAAAGGGAAGAGTTCAGTTTAGTGTTTAAAACCCTAATGCTGCCTAAATGGAAAAAGTTCAGTTTAGGGTTTAAAACCCTAATGCTCACTAAATGGAAAAAGTTCAGTTTAGGGTTTAAAACCCTAATGCTGACTAAAGAGAAAAGGTTCAGTTTAGGGTTTAAAACCCTAATGATGACTAAAGGGAAAAGTTCAGTTTAGGGTTTTAAAACCCTAATCCTGATTAAAAGGAAAAGTTTAGTTTAGGGTTTAAAACCCTAATGCTGACTAAATGGAAGAGTTCAGTTTAGGGTTTAAAACCCTAATGCAGACTAAATGGAAAAGTTCAGTTTAAGGTTTAAAACCCTAATGCTGCCAAAAGGGAAAAGTTAAGTTTAGGGTTTAAAACCCTAATGCTGACTAAATGGAAAAAGTTCAGTTTAGGGTTTAAAACCCTAATGCTGACTAAAGGAAAGAGTTCAGTTTAGGGTTTAAAACCCTAATGCTGACTAAAGGGAAGAGTTCAGTTTAGGGTTTAAAATCCTAATGCTGACTAAATGGAAAGAGTTCAGTTTAGGGTTTAAAACCCTAATGCTGACTAAAGGGAAGAGTTCAGTTTAAGGTTTAAAACCCTAATGTTGACTAAATGGAAAAAGTTCAGTTTAGGGTTTAAAACCCTAATGCTAACTAAATGGAAAAAGTGCAGTTTAGGGTTTAAAACCCTAATACTGACTAAAGGGAAGAGTTGAGTTTAGGATTTAAAACCCTAATGCTGACTAAATGGAAAAATTTCAGTTTAGGGTTTAAAACCCTAATGCTGACTAAAGGAAAGAGTTCAGTTTAGGGTTTAAAACCCTAATGCTGACTAAAGGGAAGAGTTCAGTTTAGGGTTTAAAATCCTAATGCTGAATAAATGGAAAGAGTTCAGTTTAGGGTTTAAAACCCTAATGCTGACTAAAGGGAAGAGTTCAGTTTAAGGTTTAAAACCCTAATGCTGACTAAATGGAAAAAGTTCAGTTTAGGGTTTAAAACCCTAATGCTAACTAAATGGAAAAAGTTCAGTTTAGGGTTTAAAACCCTAATGCTGACTAAAGAGAAAAAGTTCAGTTTAGGGTTTAAAACCCTAATGCTGACTAAAGGGAAAAGTTCAGTTTTGGGTTTTAAAACCCTAATCCTGATTAAAAGGAAAAGTTCAGTTTAGGGTTTAAAACCCTAATGCTGACTAAATGGAAGAGTTCAGTTTAAGGTTTAAAACCCTAATCCTGATTAAAGGGAAAAGTTCAGTTTAGGGTTTAAAACCCTAATGCTGACTAAATGGAAGAGTTCAGTTTAGGGTTTAAAACCCTAATGCTGACTAAAGGGAAGAGTTCAGTTTAGGGTTTAAAATCCTAATGCTAACTAAATGGAAAGAGTTCAGTTTAGGGTTTAAAACCCTAATACTGACTAAAGGGAAGAGTTCAGTTTAGGGTTTAAAACCCTAATGCTGACTAAATGGAAAAAGTTCAGTTTAGGGTTTAAAACCCTAATGCTGACTAAAGGGAAGAGTTCAGTTTAAGGTTTAAAACCCTAATGCTGACTAAATGGAAAAAGTTCAGTTTAGGGTTTAAAACCCTAATGCTGACTAAAGAGAAAAAGTTCAGTTTAGGGTTTAAAACTCTAATGCTGACTAAAGGGAAAAGTTCAGTTTAGGGTTTTAAAACCCTAATCCTGATTAAAAGGAAAAGTTTAGTTTAGGGTTTAAAACCCTAATGCTGACTAAATGGAAGAGTTCAGTTTAGGGTTTAAAACCCTAATGCAGACTAAATGGAAGAGTTCAGTTTAGGGTTTAAAACCCTAATGCTGACAAAAGGGAAGAGTTGAGTTTAGGATTTAAAACCCTAATGCTGACTAAATGGAAAAAGTTCAGTTTAGGGTTTAAAATCCTAATGCTGACTAAAGGAAAGAGTTCAGTTTAGGGTTTAAAACCCTAATGCTGACTAAAGGGAAGAGTTCAGTTTAGGGTTTAAAATCCTAATGCTGACTAAATGGAAAGAGTTCGGTTTAGGGTTTAAAACCCTAATGCTGACTAAAGGGAAGAGTTCAGTTTAAGGTTTAAAACCCTAATGTTGACTAAATGGAAAAAGTTCAGTTTAGGGTTTAAAACCCTAATGCTAACTAAATGGAAAAAGTGCAGTTTAGGGTTTAAAACCCTAATACTGACTAAAGGGAAGAGTTGAGTTTAGGATTTAAAACCCTAATGCTGACTAAATGGAAAAATTTCAGTTTAGGGTTTAAAACCCTAATGCTGACTAAAGGGAAGAGTTCAGTTTAGGGTTTAAAATCCTAATGCTGACTAAATGGAAAGAGTTCAGTTTAGGGTTTAAAACCCTAATGCTGACTAAAGGGAAGAGTTCAGTTTAAGGTTTAAAACCCTAATGCTGACTAAATGGAAAAAGTTCAGTTTAGGGTTTAAAACCCTAATGCTAACTAAATGGAAAAAGTTCAGTTTAGGGTTTAAAACCCTAATGCTGACTAAAGAGAAAAAGTTCAGTTTAGGGTTTAAAACCCTAATGCTGACTAAAGGGAAAAGTTCAGTTTTGGGTTTTAAAACCCTAATCCTGATTAAAAGGAAAAGTTCAGTTTAGGGTTTAAAACCCTAATGCTGACTAAATGGAAGAGTTCAGTTTAAGGTTTAAAACCCTAATCCTGATTAAAGGGAAAAGTTCAGTTTAGGGTTTAAAACCCTAATGCTGACTAAATGGAAGAGTTCAGTTTAGGGTTTAAAACCCTAATGCTGACTAAAGGGAAGAGTTCAGTTTAGGGTTTAAAATCCTAATGCTGACTAAATGGAAAGAGTTCAGTTTAGGGTTTAAAACCCTAATACTGACTAAAGGGAAGAGTTCAGTTTAGGGTTTAAAACCCTAATGCTGACTAAAGGGAAGAGTTCAGTTTAGGGTTTAAAACCCTAATGCTCACTAAATGGAAAAAGTTCAGTTTAGGGTTTAAAACCCTAATGCTGACTAAAGAGAAAAAGTTCAGTTTAGGGTTTAAAACCCTAATGCTGACTAAAGGGAAAAGTTCAGTTTAGGGTTTTAAAACCCTAATCCTGATTAAAAGGAAAAGTTTAGTTTAGGGTTTAAAACCCTAATGCTGACTAAATGGAAGAGTTCAGTTTAGGGTTTAAAACCCTAATGCTGACTAAATGGAAGAGTTCAGTTTAGGGTTTAAAACCCTAATGCTGACTAAAGGAAAGAGTTCAGTTTAGGGTTTAAAACCCTAATGCTGACTAAAGGAAAGAGTTCAGTTTAGGGTTTAAAACCCTAATGCTGACTAAATGGAAAAAGTTCAGTTTAGGGTTTAAAACCCTAATGCTGACTAAAGGAAAGAGTTCAGTTTAGGGTTTAAAACCCTAATGCTGACTAAAGGGAAGAGTTCAGTTTAGGGTTTAAAATCCTAATGCTGACTAAATGGAAAGAGTTCAGTTTAGGGTTTAAAACCCTAATGCTGACTAAAGGGAAGAGTTCAGTTTAAGGTTTAAAACCCTAATGCTGACTAAATGGAAAAAGTTCAGTTTAGGGTTTAAAACCCTAATGCTAACTAAATGGAAAAAGTTCAGTTTAGGGTTTAAAACCCTAATGCTGACTAAAGGAAAAAGTTCAGTTTAGGGTTTAAAACCCTAATGCTGACTAAAGGGAAAAGTTCAGTTTAGGGTTTTAAAACCCTAATCCTGATTAAAAGGAAAAGTTCAGTTTAGGGTTTAAAACCCTAATGCTGACTAAATGGAAAAGTTCAGTTTAGGGTTTAAAACCCTAATACTGACTAAATTGAAGAGTTCAGTTTAGGGTTTAAAACCCTAATGCTGACTAAAGGAAAAGAGTTCAGTTTAGGGTTTAAAACCCTAATGCTGACTGAATGGAAAGAGTTCAGTTTAGGGTTTAAAACCCTAATGCTGACTAAAGGAAAGAGTTCAATTTAGGGTTTAAAACCCTAATGCTGACTAAATGGAAAGAGTTCAGTTTAGGGTTTAAAATCCTAATGCTGACTAAATGGAAAAAGTTCAGTTTAGGGTTTAAAACCCTAATGCTGATTAAAGGAAAGAGTTATGTTTAGGGTTTAAAACCCTAATACTAACTAAAGGGAAGAGTTGAGTTTAGGGTTTAAAACCCTAATGCTGTCTAAATGGAAAAAGTTCAGTTTAGGGTTTAAAACCCTAATGCTGACTAAAGGAAAGAGTTCAGTTTAGGGTTTAAAACCCTAATGCTGACTAAAGGGAAAAAGTTCAGTTTAGGGTTTAAAACCCTAATGCTGACTAAAGGAAAGAGTTCAGTTTAGGGTTTAAAACCCTAATGCTGACTGAATGGAAAGTTCAGTTTAGGGTTTAAAACCCTAATGCTGACTAAATGGAAAAAGTTCAGTTTAGGGTTTAAAACCCTAATGCTGACTAAAGGAAAGAGTTCAGTTTAGGGTTTAAAACCCTAATGCTGACTGAATGGAAAGTTCAGTTTAGGGTTTAAAACCCTAATGCTGACTAAATGGAAAAAGTTCAGTTTAGGGTTTAAAACCCTAATGCTGACTAAAGGAAAGAGTTCAGTTTAGGGTTTAAAACCCTAATGCTGACTGAATGGAAAGTTCAGTTTAGGGTTTAAAACCCTAATGCTGACTAAATGGAAAAAGTTCAGTTTAGGGTTTAAAACCCTAATGCTGACTAAAGGAAAGAGTTCAGTTTAGGGTTTAAAACCCTAATGCTGACTGAATGGAAAGTTCAGTTTAGGGTTTAAAACCCTAATGCTGACTAAATGGAAAAAGTTCAGTTTAGGGTTTAAAACCCTAATGCTGACTAAAGGAAAGAGTTCAGTTTAGGGTTTAAAACCCTAATGCTGACTGAATGGAAAGTTCAGTTTAGGGTTTAAAACCCTAATGCTGACTAAATGGAAAAAGTTCAGTTTAGGGTTTAAAACCCTAATGCTGACTAAAGGAAAGAGTTCAGTTTAGGGTTTAAAACCCTAATGCTGACTGAATGGAAAGTTCAGTTTAGGGTTTAAAACCCTAATGCTGACTAAATGGAAAAAGTTCAGTTTAGGGTTTAAAACCCTAATGCTGACTAAAGGAAAGAGTTCAGTTTAGGGTTTAAAACCCTAATGCTGACTGAATGGAAAGTTCAGTTTAGGGTTTAAAACCCTAATGCTGACTAAATGGAAAAAGTTCAGTTTAGGGTTTAAAACCCTAATGCTGACTAAAGGAAAGAGTTCAGTTTAGGGTTTAAAACCCTAATGCTGACTGAATGAAAAGTTCAGTTTAGGGTTTAAAACCCTAATGCTGACTAAATGGAAAAAGTTCAGTTTAGGGTTTAAAACCCTAATGCTGACTAAAGGAAAGAGTTCAGTTTAGGGTTTAAAACCCTAATGCTGACTGAATGGAAAGAGTTCAGTTTAGGGTTTAAAACCCTAATGCTGACTAAATGGAAAAAGTTCAGTTTAGGGTTTAAAACCCTAATGCTGACTGAATGGAAAGTTCAATTTAGGGTTTAAAACCCTAATGCTGACTACATGGAAAAAGTTCAGTTTAAGGTTTAAAACCCTAATGCTGACTAAAGGAAAAGTTTAGTTTAGGGTTTAAAACCCTAATGCTGACTGAATGGAAAAGAGTTCAGTTTAGGGTTTTAAACCCTAATGCTGACTGAATGGAAAAATTCAGTTTAGGGTTTAAAACCCTAATGCTGACTAAATGAAAAGTTCAGTTTAGGGTTTAAAACCCTAATGTTGACTGAATGGAAAAGAGTTCAGTTTAGTGTTTAAAACCCTAATGCTTACTAAATGGAAAAGAGTTCAGTTTAGGGTTTAAAACCCTAATGCTGACTAAATGGGAAAAGTTTAGTTTAGGGTTTAAAACCCTAATGCTGACTAAATGGAAGAGTTCAGTTTAGGGTTAAAAACCCTATGCTGACTAAATGGAAGAGTTCAGTTTAGGGATTAAAACCCTAATGCTGACTAAAGGGAAAGAGTTTAGTTTAGGGTTTAAAACCCTAATGCTGACTGAATGGAAAGAGTTCAGTTTAGGGTTTAAAACCCTAATACTGACTAAAAGAAAGAGTTCAGTTTAGGGTTTAAAACCCTAATGCTGACTAAATGGAAAGAGTTCAGTTTAGGGTTTAAAATCCTAATGCTGACTAAATGGAAAGAGTTCAGTTTAGGGTTTAAAACCCTAATATTGACTAAATGGAAAAAGTTCAGTTTAGGGTTTAAAACCCTAATGCTGACTAAATGGAAAAAGTTCAGTTTAGGGTTTAAAACCCTAATGCTGACTAAAGGAAAGAGTTTAGTTTAGGGTTTAAAACCCTAATGCTGACTAAAGGGAAGAGTTCAGTTTAGGGTTTAAAATCCTAATGCTGACTAAATGGAAAGAGTTCAGTTTAGGATTTAAAACCCTAATGCTGACTAAAGGGAAGAGTTCAGTTTAGGGTTTAAAACCCTAATGCTAACTAAAAGGGAAGAGTTCAGTTTAGGGTTTAAAACCCTAATGCTCACTAAATGGAAAAAGTTCAGTTTAGGGTTTAAAACCCTAATGCTGACTAAAGAGAAAAAGTTCAGTTTAGGGTTTAAAACCCTAATGCTGACTAAAGGGAAAAGTTCAGTTTAGGGTTTTAAAACCCTAATGCTGATTAAAAGGAAAAGTTCAGTTTAGGGTTTAAAACCCTAATGCTGACTAAATGGAAGAGTTCAGTTTAGGGTTTAAAACCCTAATACTGACTAAATGGAAGAGTTTAGTTTAGGGTTTAAAACCCTAATGCTGACTAAAGGGAAAGAGTTCAGTTTAGGGTTTAAAACCCTAATGCTGACTGAATGGTAAGAGTTCAGTTTAGGGTTTAAAACCCTAATGCTGACTAAAGGAAAGAGTTCAGTTTAGGGTTTAAAACCCTAATGCTGACTAAATCGAAACAGTTCAGTTTAGGTTTAAAATCCTAATGCTGACTAAATGGAAAACGTTCAGTTTAGGGTTTAAAACCCTAATGCTGACTAAAGGAAAGAGTTCTGTTTAGGGTTTAAAACCCTAATGCTGAATGAATGGAAAGAGTTCAGTTTAGGGTTTAAAACCCTAATGCTGACTAAATGGAAAAAGTTCAGTTTAGGGTTTAAAACCCTAATGCTGACTAAAGGAAAGAGTTCAGTTTAGGGTTTAAAACCCTAATGCTGACTGAATGGAAAGTTCAGTTTAGGGTTTAAAACCCTAATGCTGACTAAATGGAAAAAGTTCAGTTTAGGGTTTAAAACCCTAATGCTGACTAAAGGAAAGAGTTCAGTTTAGGGTTTAAAACCCTAATGCTGACTGAATGGAAAGTTCAGTTTAGGGTTTAAAACCCTAATGCTGACTAAATGGAAAAAGTTCAGTTTAGGGTTTAAAACCCTAATGCTGACTAAAGGAAAGAGTTCAGTTTAGGGTTTAAAACCCTAATGCTGACTGAATGGAAAGTTCAGTTTAGGGTTTAAAACCCTAATGCTGACTAAATGGAAAAAGTTCAGTTTAGGGTTTAAAACCCTAATGCTGACTAAAGGAAAGAGTTCAGTTTAGGGTTTAAAACCCTAATGCTGACTGAATGGAAAGTTCAGTTTAGGGTTTAAAACCCTAATGCTGACTAAATGGAAAAAGTTCAGTTTAGGGTTTAAAACCCTAATGCTGACTGAATGGAAAGAGTTCAGTTTAGGGTTTAAAACCCTAATGCTGACTAAAGGAAAGAGTTCAGTTTAGGGTTTAAAACCCTAATGCTGACTAAATGGAAACAGTTCAGTTTAGGTTTAAAATCCTAATGCTGACTAAATGGAAAACGTTCAGTTTAGGGTTTAAAACCCTAATGCTGACTAAAGGAAAGAGTTCTGTTTAGGGTTTAAAACCCTAATGCTGAATGAATGGAAAGAGTTCAGTTTAGGGTTTAAAACCCTAATGCTGACTAAATGGAAAAAGTTCAGTTTAGGGTTTAAAACCCTAATGCTGACTAAAGGAAAGAGTTCAGTTTAGGGTTTAAAACCCTAATGCTGACTGAATGGAAAGTTCAGTTTAGGGTTTACAACCCTAATGCTGACTAAATGGAAAAAGTTCAGTTTAGGGTTTAAAACCCTAATGCTGACTAAAGGAAAGAGTTCAGTTTAGGGTTTAAAACCCTAATGCTAACTGAATGAAAAGTTCAGTTTAGGGTTTAAAACCCTAATGCTGACTAAATGGAAAAAGTTCAGTTTAGGGTTTAAAACCCTAATGCTGACTGAATGGAAAGTTCAGTTTAGGGTTTAAAACCCTAATGCTGACTGAATGGAAAAAGTTCAGTTTAGGGTTTAAAACCCTAATGCTGACTAAAGGAAAAGTTTAGTTTAGGGTTTAAAACATTAATGCTGACTGAATGGAAAAGAGTTCAGTTTGGGGTTTAAAACCCTAATGCTGACTGAATGGAAAAATTCAGTTTAGGGTTTAAAACCCTAATGCTGACTAGATGAAAAGTTCAGTTTAGGGTTTTAAACCCTAATGCCGACTGAATGGAAAAGAGTTCAGTTTAGGGTTTAAAACCCTAATGCGTACTAAATGGAAAAGAGTTTAGTTTAGGGTTTAAAACCCTAATGCTGACTAAATGGGAAAAGTTTAGTTCAGGGTTTAAAACCCTAATGCTGACTAAAGGGAAAAGTTCAGTTTAGGGTTTAAAACCCTAATGCTAACTGAAGGAAAGAGTTCAGTTTAGGGTTTAAAATCCTAATGCTGACTGAATGGAAAGAGTTCAGTTTAGGGTTTAAAACCCTAATGCTAACTAAATGGAAAAAGTTCAGTTTAGGGTTTACAACACTAATGCTGACTAAAAGAAATAGTTCAGTTTAGGGTTTAAAACCCTAATGCTGACTGAATGGAAAGTTCAGTTTAGGGTTTAAAACCCTAATGCTGACTAAATGGAAAAAGTTTAGTTTAGGGTTTAAAATCCTAATGCTAACTAAAGGAAAAGAGTTCAGTTTAGGGTTTAAAACCCTAATGCTGACTGAATGGAAAGTTCAGTTTATGGTTTAAAACTGTAATGCTGACTAAAGGAAAAGTTCAGTTTAGGGTTTAAAACCCTAATGCTGACTGAATTGAAAGTTCAGTTTAGGATTTAAAACCCTAATGCTGACTGAATGGAAAAAGTTCAGTTTAGGGTTTAAAAACCTAATGCTGACTAAAGGAAAAGTACAGTTTAGGATTTAAAACCCTAATGCTGACTAGAGGAAAAGTTCATTTTAGGGTTTAAAACCCTAATGCTGACTAAATGGAAAAGTTCAGTTTAGGGTTTAAAATCCTAATGCTAACTAAAGGAAAAGAGTTCAGTTTAGGGTTTAAAACCCTAATGCTGACTGAATGGAAAGTTCAGTTTATGGTTTAAAACCGTAATGCTGACTAAAGAAAAAGTTCAGTTTAGGGTTTAAAACCCTAAAGCTGACTGAATTGAAAGTTCAGTTTAGGATTTAAAACCCTAATGCTGACTGAATGGAAAAAGTTCAGTTTAGGGTTTAAAAACCTAATGCTGACTAAAGGAAAAGTACAGTTTAGGATTTAAAACCCTAATGCTGACTAGAGGAAAAGTTCAGTTTAGGGTTTAAAACCCTAATGCTGACTAAATGGAAAAGTTCAGTTTAGGGTTTAAAACCCTAATGCTGACTGAAGGAAAAAGTTCAGTTTAGGGTTTAAAACCCTAATGCTGACTAAAGGAAAAGTTCAGTTTAGGGTTTAAAACCCTAATGCTGACTAAATGGAAAAGTTCAGTTTAGGGTTTAAAACCCTAATGCTGACTAAAGGAAAAGTTCAGTTTAGGGTTTAAAACCCTAATGCTGACTGAAGGAAAAAGTTCAGTTTAGGGTTTAAAACCCTAATGCTGACTAAAGGAAAAGTTCAGTTTAGGGTTTAAAACCCTAATGCTGACTAAATGGAAAAGTTCAGTTTAGGGTTTAAAACCCTAATGCTGACTAAAGGAAAAGTTCAGTTTAGGGTTTAAAACCCTAATGCTGACTGAAGGAAAAAGTTCAGTTTAGGGTTTAAAACCCTAATGCTGACTAAAGGAAAAGTTCAGTTTAGGGTTTAAAACCCTAATGCTGACTAAATGGAAAAGTTCAGTTTAGGGTTTAAAACCCTAATGCTGACTAAATGGAAAAGTTCAGTTTAGGGTTTAAAACCCTTAATGCTGAATGAAGGAAAAGAGTTCAGTTTATGGTTTAAAACCCTAACGCTGACTAAAGGAAAAGTTTAGTTTAGGGTTTAAAACGCTAATGCTAACTGAATGGAAAGTTCAGTTTAGGGTTTAAAACCCTAATGCTGACTGAATGGAAAAAGTTCAGTTTAGGGTTTAAAACCCTAATGCTGACTAAAGGAAAAAGTTCAGTTTAGGGTTTAAAACCCTAATGTTGACTGAATGGAAAAAGTTAAGTTTAGGGTTTAAAACCCTAATGCTGACTAAATGGAAAAAGTTCAGTTTAGGGTTTAAAACCCTAATGCTGACTAAAGGAAAAGTTCAGTTTAGGGTTTAAAACCCTAATGCTGACTGAATGGAAAGAGTTCAGTTTAGGGTTTAAAACCCTAATGCTGACTAAATGGAAAAAGTTCAGTTTAGGGTTTAAAACCCTAATGCTGACTGAATGGAAAGTTCAATTTAGGGTGTAAAACCCTAATGCTGACTGAGTGGAAAAAGTTCAGTTTAGGGTTTAAAACCCTAATGCTGACTACATGGAGAAAGTTCAGTTTAGGGTTTAAAACCCTAATGCTGACTAAAGGAAAGAGTTCTGTTTAGGGTTTAAAACCCTAATGCTGAATGAATGGAAAGAGTTCAGTTTAGGGTTTAAAACCCTAATGCTGACTAAATGGAAAAAGTTCAGTTTAGGGTTTAAAACCCTAATGCTGACTAAAGGAAAGAGTTCAGTTTAGGGTTTAAAACCCTAATGCTGACTGAATGGAAAGTTCAGTTTAGGGTTTACAACCCTAATGCTGACTAAATGGAAAAAGTTCAGTTTAGGGTTTAAAACCCTAATGCTGACTGAATGGAAAAGAGTTCAGTTTAGGGTTTTAAACCCTAATGCTGACTGAATTGAAAAATTCAGTTTAGGGTTTAAAACCCTAATGCTGACTAAATTGAAAAATTCAGTTTAGGGTTTAAAACCCTAATGCTGACTAAATTAAAAGTTCAGTTTAGGGTTTAAAACCCTAATGCTGACTGAATGGAAAAGAGTTCAGTTTAGGGTTTAAAACCCTAATGCTTACTAAATGGAAAAGAGTTCAGTTTAGGGTTTAAAACCCTAATGCTGACTAAATGGGAAAAGTTTAGTTTAGGGTTTAAAACCCTAATGCTGACTAAATGGAAGAGTTCAGTTTAGGGTTAAAAACCCTAATGCTGACTAAATGGAAGAGTTCAGTTTAGGGATTAAAACCCTAATGCTGACTGAAGGGAAAGAGTTCAGTTTAGGGTTTAAAACCCTAATGCTGACTGAATGGAAAGAGTTCAGTTTAGGGTTTAAAACCCTAATGCTGACTAAAGGAAAGAGTTCAGTTTAGGGTTTAAAACCCTAATGCTGACTAAATGGAAAGAGTTCAGTTTAGGGTTTAAAATCCTAATGCTGACTAAATGGAAAAAGTTCAGTTTAGGGTTTAAAACCCTAATCCTGATTAAAGGGAAAAGTTCAGTTTAGGGTTTAAAACCCTAATGCTGACTAAATGGAAAAAGTTCAGTTTAGGGTTTAAAACCCTAATGCTGACTAAAGGAAAGAGTTCAGTTTAGGGTTTAAAACCCTAATGCTGACTAAAGGGAAGAGTTCAGTTTAGGGTTTAAAACCCTAATGCTCACTAAATGGAAAAAGTTCAGTTTAGGGTTTAAAACCCTAATGCTGACTAAAGAGAAAAAGTTCAGTTTAGGGTTTAAACCCTAATGCTGACTAAATGGAAAAGAGTTCAGTTTAGGGTTTAAAACCCTAATGCTTACTAAATGGAAAAGAGTTCAGTTTAGGGTTTAAAACCCTAATGTTGACTAAATGGAAAAAGTTCAGTTTAGGGTTTAAAACCCTAATACTGACTAAATGGAAGAGTTTAGTTTAGGGTTTAAAACCCTAATGCTGACTAAAGGGAAAGAGTTCAGTTTAGGGTTTAAAACCCTAATGCTGACTGAATGGAAAGAGTTCAGTTTAGGGTTTAAAACCCTAATGCTGACTAAAGGAAAGAGTTCAGTTTAGGGTTTAAAACCCTAATGTTGACTAAATGGAAACAGTTCAGTTTAGGTTTAAAATCCTAATGCTGACTAAATGGAAAACGTTCAGTTTAGGGTTTAAAATCCTAATGCTGACTAAAGGAAAGAGTTCTGTTTAGGGTTTAAAACCCTAATGCTGAATGAATGGAAAGAGTTCAGTTTAGGGTTTAAAACCCTAATGCTGACTAAATGGAAAAAGTTCAGTTTAGGGTTTAAAACCCTAATGCTGACTAAAGGAAAGAGTTCAGTTTAGGGTTTAAAACCCTAATGCTGACTGAATGGAAAGTTCAGTTTAGGGTTTAAAACCCTAATGCTGACTAAATGGAAAAAGTTCAGTTTAGGGTTTAAAACCCTAATGCTGACTAAAGGAAAGAGTTCAGTTTAGGGTTTAAAACCCTAATGCTGACTGAATGAAAAGTTCAGTTTAGGGTTTAAAACCCTAATGCTGACTAAATGGAAAAAGTTCAGTTTAGGGTTTAAAACCCTAATGCTGACTGAATGGAAAGTTCAGTTTAGGGTTTAAAACCCTAATGCTGACTGAATGGAAAAAGTTCAGTTTAGGGTTTAAAACCCTAATGCTGACTAAAGGAAAAGTTTAGTTTAGGGTTTAAAACCTTAATGCTGACTGAATGGAAAAGAGTTCAGTTTAGGGTTTAAAACCCTAATGCTGACTGAATGGAAAAATTCAGTTTAGGGTTTAAAACCCTAATGCTGACTAGATGAAAAGTTCAGTTTAGGGTTTAAAACCCTAATGCTGACTGAATGGAAAAGAGTTCAGTTTAGGGTTTAAAACCCTAATGCGTACTAAATGGAAAAGAGTTCAGTTTAGGATTTATAACCCTAATGCTGACTAAATGGAAAAAGTTCAGTTTAGGGTTTAAAACACTAATGCTGACTAAAGAAAATAGTTTAGTTTAGGGTTTAAAACCCTAATGCTGACTGAATGGAAAGTTCAGTTTAGGGTTTAAAACCCTAATGCTGACTAAATGGAAAAAGTTTAGTTTAGGGTTTAAAATCCTAATGCTAACTAAAGGAAAAGAGTTCAGTTTAGGGTTTAAAACCCTAATGCTGACTGAATGGAAAGTTAAGTTTATGGTTTAAAACCGTAATGCTGACTAAAGGAAAAGTTCAGTTTAGGGTTTAAAACCCTAATGCTGACTGAATTGAAAGTTCAGTTTAGGATTTAAAACCCTAATGCTGACAGAATGGAAGAAGTTCAGTTTAGGGTTTAAAAACCTAATGCTGACTAAAGGAAAAGTACAGTTTAGGATTTAAAACCCTAATGGTGACTAGAGGAAAAGTTCATTTTAGGGTTTAAAACCCTAATGCTGACTAAATGGAAAAGTTCAGTTTAGGGTTTAAAATCCTAATGCTAACTAAAGGAAAAGAGTTCAGTTTAGGGTTTAAAACCCTAATGCTGACTGAATGGAAAGTTCAGTTTATGGTTTAAAACCGTAATGCTGACTAAAGGAAAAGTTTAGTTTAGGGTTTAAAACCCTAATGCTGACTGAATTGAAAGTTCAGTTTAGGATTTAAAACCCTAATGCTGACTGAATGGAAAAAGTTCAGTTTAGGGTTTAAAAACCTAATGCTGACTAAAGGAAAAGTACAGTTTAGGATTTAAAACCCTAATGCTGACTAGAGGAAAAGTTCAGTTTAGGGTTTAAAACCCTAATGCTGACTAAATGGAAAAGTTCAGTTTAGGGTTTAAAACCCTAATGCTGACTGAAGGAAAAAAGTTCAGTTTAGGGTTTAAAACCCTAATGCTGACTAAAGGAAACGTTCAGTTTAGGGTTTAAATCCCTATTGCTGACTAATGGAAAAGTTCAGTTTAGGGTTTAAAACCCTAATGTTGACTAAAGGAAAAGTTCAGTTTAGGGTTTAAAACCCTAATGCTGACTAAATGGAAAAGTTCAGTTTAGGGTTTAAAACCCTAATGCTGACTGAAGGAAAAGAGTTAAGTTTATTGTTTAAAACCCTAATGCTGACTAAATGGGAAAAGTTCAGTTTAGGTTTTAAAACCATAATTCTGACTAAAGGGAAAAGTTCAGTTTAGGGTTTAAAACCCTAATGCTGACTGAATTGAAAGTTCAGTTTATGGTTTAAAACCGTAATGCTGACTAAAGGAAAAGTTCAGTTTAGGGTTTAAAACCCTAATGCTGACTGAATTGAAAGTTCAGTTTAGGATTTAAAACCCTAATGCTGACTGAATGGAAAAAGTTCAGTTTAGGGTTTAAAAACCTAATGCTGACTAAAGGAAAAGTACAGTTTAGGATTTAAAACCCTAATGCTGACTAGAGGAAAAGTTCAGTTTAGGGTTTAAAACCCTAATGCTGACTAAATGGAAAAGTTCAGTTTAGGGTTTAAAACCCTAATGCTGACTGAAGGAAAAAAGTTCAGTTTAGGGTTTAAAACCCTAATGCTGACTAAAGGAAACGTTCAGTTTAGGGTTTAAATCCCTATTGCTGACTAATGGAAAAGTTCAGTTTAGGGTTTAAAACCCTAATGTTGACTAAAGGAAAAGTTCAGTTTAGGGTTTAAAACCCTAATGCTGACTAAATGGAAAAGTTCAGTTTAGGGTTTAAAACCCTAATGCTGACTGAAGGAAAAGAGTTAAGTTTATTGTTTAAAACCCTAATGCTGACTAAATGGGAAAAGTTCAGTTTAGGTTTTAAAACCCTAATTCTGACTAAAGGGAAAAGTTCAGTTTAGGGTTTAAAACCCTAATGCTGACTAAATGGGAAAAGTTTAGTTTAGGGTTTTAAACACTAATGCTGACTAAAGGAAAAGTTCATTTTAGGGTTTAAAACCCTAATGCTGAATGAAGGAAAAGAGTTCAGTTTATGGTTTAAAACCCTAACGCTGACTAAAGGAAAAGTTTAGTTTAGGGTTTAAAACGCTAATGCTAACTGAATGGAAAGTTCAGTTTAGGGTTTAAAACCCTAATGCTGACTGAATGGAAAAAGTTCAGTTTAGGGTTTAAAACCCTAATGCTGACTAAAGGAAAAAGTTCAGTTTAGGGTTTAAAACCCTAATGTTGACTGAATGGAAAAAGTTAAGTTTAGGGTTTAAAACCCTAATGCTGACTAAATGGAAAAAGTTCAGTTTAGGGTTTAAAACCCTAATGCTGACTAAAGGAAAAGTTCAGTTTAGGGTTTAAAACCCTAATGCTGACTGAATGGAAAGAGTTCAGTTTAGGGTTTAAAACCCTAATGCTGACTAAATGGAAAAAGTTCAGTTTAGGGTTTAAAACCCTAATGCTGACTGAATGGAAAGTTCAATTTAGGGTTTAAAACCCTAATGCTGACTGAGTGGAAAAAGTTCAGTTTAGGGTTTAAAACCCTAATGCTGACTACATGGAGAAAGTTCAGTTTAGGGTTTAAAACCCTAATGCTGACTAAAGGAAAAGTTCAGTTTAGGGTTTAAAACCCTAATGCTGACTGAATGGAAAGAGTTCAGTTTAGGGTTTAAAACCCTAATACTGACTAAATGGAAAAAGTTCAGTTTAGGGTTTAAAACCCTAATGCTGACTGAATGGAAAGTTCAATTTAGGGTTTAAAACCCTAATGCTGACTGAGTGGAAAAAGTTCAGTTTAGGGTTTAAAACCCTAATGCTGACAACATGGAGAAAGTTCAGTTTAGGGTTTAAAACCCTAATGCTGACTAAAGGAAAAGTTTAGTTTAGGGTTTTAAACCCTAATGCTGACTGAATTGAAAAATTTAGTTTAGGGTTTAAAACCCTAATGCTGACTAAATTGAAAAATTCAGTTTAGGGTTTAAAACCCTAATGCTGACTAAATTAAAAGTTTAGTTTAGGGTTTAAAACCCTAATGCTGACTGAATGGAAAAGAGTTCAGTTTAGGGTTTAAAACCCTAATGCTTACTAAATGGAAAAGAGTTCAGTTTAGGGTTTAAAACCCTAATGCTGACTGAATTGAAAGTTCAGTTTAGGATTTAAAACCCTAATGCTGACTGAATGGAAAAAGTTCAGTTTAGGGTTTAAAAACCTAATGCTGACTAAAGGAAAAGTACAGTTTAGGATTTAAAACCCTAATGCTGACTAGAGGAAAAGTTCAGTTTAGGGTTTAAAACCCTAATGCTGACTAAATGGAAAAGTTCAGTTTAGGGTTTAAAACCCTAATGCTGACTGAAGGAAAAAAGTTCA
>NW_027184450.1:0-21000 GCF_000393655.2 Nicotiana sylvestris
GGTTTTAAACCCTAAACTGAACTTTTCTCTTTAGACAGCATTAGGGTTTTAAACCCCAAACTGAACTCTTTCCTTTAGTCACCATTAGGGTTTTAAACCTTGAACTGAACTCTTCCCTTAAGTCAGCATTAGGGTTTTAAACCCTGAACTGAACTTTTCCCTTTTTGTCAGCATTAGGGTTTTAAACCCTAAACTGAACTTTTTCCATTTAGTCAGCATTAGGGTTTTAAACCCTAAACTGAACTCTTTCCTTTAGTTAGTATTAGGGTTTTAAACCCTAAACTGAACTTTTTCCATTTAGTCAACATTAGGGTTTTAAACCCTAAACTGAACTTTTTCCTTTAATCAGGATTAGGGTTTTAAACCCTAAATTGAACTATTCCATTTAGTCAGCATTAAGGTTTTAACCCTAAACTGAACTTTTCCCTTTAATCAGGATTAGGGTTTTAAACCCTAAACTGAACTCTTCCCTTTAGTCAGCATTAGGGTTTTAAACCCTAAACTGAACTTTTTCCTTTAGTCAACATTAGGGTTTTAAACCATAAACTGAACTCTTCCCTTTAGTCAGCATTAGGGTTTTAAACCCTAAACTGAACTTTTCCCTTTAGTCAGCATTAGGGTTTTAAACCCTAAACTGAACTTTTTCCATTTAGTCAGCATTAGGGTTTTAAACCCTAAACTGAACTCTTCCCTTTAGTCAGCATTAGGGTTTTAAACCCTTAACTGAGCTTTTTCCATTTAGTCAGCATTAGTGTTTTAAACCCTAAACTGAACTTTTCCCTTTAATCAGGATTAGGGTTTTAAACCCTAAACTGACCTCTTCTCTTTAGTCAGCATTAGGGTTGTAAACCCTAAACTGAACTTTTCCCTTTAATCAGGATTAGGGTTTTAAACCCTAAACAGAACTATCTCCAGCTAGTCAGCATTAGGGTTTTAAACCGTAAACTGAACTTTTTCCTTTAGTCAGCATTAGAGTTTTAAACCTTGAACTGAACTCTTTCCTTTAGTCAGCATTAGGGTTTTAAACCCTAAACTGAACTCTTCCCTTTAGTCAGCATTAGGGTTTTAAACCCTAAACTGAACTTTTCCCCTTTAGTCAGCATTAGGGTTTTAAACCCTAAACTGAACTTTTTCCCTCAGTCAGCATTAGGGTTTTAAACCCTAAACCGAACTTTTTCCCTCAGTCAGCATTAGGGTTTTAAACCCTAAACTGAACTTTTTCCTTCAGTCAGCATTAGGGTTTTAAACCTTAAACTGAACTTTTTCCATTTAGTCAACATTAGGGTTTTAAACCCTAAACTGAACTTTTTCCTTTAATCAGGATTAGGGTTTTAAACCCTAAACTGAACTTTTTCCATTTAGTCAGCATTAGGGTTTTAAACCCTAAACTGAACTTTTTCCTTTAGCCAGCATTAGGGTTTTAAACCCGAAACTAAACTTTTCCCCTTTAGTCAGCATTAGGGTTTTAAACCCTAAGCTGAACTTTTTCCCTTAGTTAGCATTAGGGTTTTAAACCCGAAACTAAACTTTTCCCTTTAGTCAGCATTAGGGTTTTAAACCCTAAACTGAACTTTTTCCCTTAGTTAGCGTTAGGGTTTTAAACCCGAAACTAAACTTTTCCCCTTTAGTCAGCATTATGGTTTTTATCCCTAAACTGAACTTTTCCCTTTAATCAGGATTAGGGTTTTAAACCCTAAACTCAACTTTTCCCTTTAGTCAGCATTAGGGTTTTAAACCTTAAACTGAACTTTTCCCTTTAGACAGCATTAGGGTTTTAAACCCCAAACTGAACTCTTTCCTTTAGTCAACATTAGGGTTTTAAACCTTGAACTGAACTCTTTCCTTTAGTCAGCATTAGGGTTTTAAACCTTAAACTGAACTCTTCCCTTTAGTCAGCATTAGGGTTTTAAACCCTAAACTGAACTTTTCCCTTATTCAGTCAGCATTAGGGTTTTAAACCCTAAACTGAACTTTTTCCATTTAGTCAGCATTAGGGTTTTAAACCCTAAACTGAACTCTTTCCTTTAGTCAGCATTAGGGTTTTAAACCCTAAACTGAACTTTTTCCATTTAGTCATCATTAGGGTTTTAAACCCTAAACTGAACTTTTTCCTTTAATCAGGATTAGGGTTTTAAACCCTAAACTGAACTCTTCCCTTTAGTCAGCATTAAGGTTTTAACCCTAAACTGAACTTTTCCCTTTAATCAGGATTAGGGTTTTAAACCCTAAACTGAACTTTTCCCTTTAGTCAGCATTAGGGTTTTAAACCCTAAACTGAACTTTTCCCTTTAATCAGGATTAGGGTTTTAAACCATAAACTGAACTTTTCCCTTTAGTCAGCAATAGGGTTTTAAACCCTAAGCTGAACTTTTTCCCTTAGTTAGCATTAGGGTTTTAAACCCGAAACTAAACTTTTCCCTTTAGTCAGCATTAGGGTTTTAAACCCTAAACTGAACTTTTTCCCTTAGTTAGCGTTAGGGTTTTAAACCCGAAACTAAACTTTTCCCCTATAGTCAGCATTAGGGTTTTTATCCCTAAACTGAACTTTTCCCTTTAATCAGGATTAGGGTTTTAAACCCTAAACTCAACTTTTCCCTTTAGTCAGCATTAGGGTTTTAAACCCTAAACTGAACTTTTCCCTTTAGACAGCATTAGGGTTTTAAACCCCAAACTGAACTCTTTCCTTTAGTCAACATTAGGGTTTTAAACCTTGAACTGAACTCTTTCCTTTAGTCAGCATTAGGGTTTTAAACCTTAAACTGAACTCTTCCCTTTAGTCAGCATTAGGGTTTTAAACCCTAAACTGAACTTTTCCCTTATTGTCAGCATTAGGGTTTTAAACCCTAAACTGAACTTTTTCCATTTAGTCAGCATTAGGGTTTTAAACCCTAAACTGAACTCTTTCCTTTAGTCAGCATTAGGGTTTTAAACCCTAAACTGAACTTTTTCCATTTGGTCAACATTAGGGTTTTAAACCCTAAACTGAACTTTTTCCTTTAATCAGGATTAGGGTTTTAAACACTAAACTGAACTCTTCCCTTTAGTCAGCATTAAGGTTTTAACCCTAAACTGAACTTTTCCCTTTAATCAGGATTAGGGTTTTAAACCCTAAACTGAACTTTTCCCTTTAGTCAGTATTAGGGTTTTAAACCCTAAACTGAACTTTTCCCTTTAATCAGGATTAGGGTTTTAAACCCTAAACTGAACTTTTCCCTTTAGTCAGCATTAGGGTTTTAAACCCTAAACTGAACTTTTCCCTTTAGTCAGCATTAGGGTTTTAAACCCTAAACTGAACTTTTCCCTTTAGTCAGCATTAGGGTTTTAAACCCTAAACTGAACTTTTCCCTTTAGTCAGCATTAGGGTTTTAAACCCTAAACTGAACTTTTCCCTTTAGTCAGCATTAGGGTTTTAAACCCTAAACTGAACTTTTTCCATTTAGTCAGCATTAGGGTTTTAAACCCTAAACTGAACTCTTTCCTTTAGTCAACATTAGGGTTTTAAACCTTGAACTGAACTCTTTCCTTTAGTCAGCATTAGGGTTTTAAACCTTAAACTGAACTCTTCCCCTTTAGTCAGCATTAGGGTTTTAAACCCTAAACTGAACTTTTCCCTTTAGTCAGCATTAGGGTTTTAAACCCTAAACTGAACTTTTCCCTCAGTCAGCATTAGGGTTTTAAACCCTAAACCGAACTTTTTCCCTCAGTCAGCATTAGGGTTTTAAACTCTAAACCGAACTTTTTCCCTCAGTCAGCATTAGGGTTTTAAACCCTAAACTGAACTTTTTCCTTTAGTCAGCATTAGGGTTTTAAACCCTAAACTGAACTTTTCCCTTTAGTTAGCATTAGGGTTTTAAACCCTAAACTTAACATTTCTCTTTAATCAGGATTAGGGTTTTAAACCCTAAACTAAACTTTTTCCTTTAGCCAGCATTAGGGTTTTAAACCCGAAACTAAACTTTTCCCCTTTAGTCAGCATTAGGGTTTTAAACCCTAAGCTGAACTTTTTCCCTTAGTTAGCATTAGGGTTTTAAACCCGAAACTAAACCTTTCCCCTTTAGTCAGCATTAGAGTTTTAAACCCTAAACTGAACTTTTTCCCTTAGTTAGCGTTAGGGTTTTAAACCCGAAACTAAACTTTTCCCCTTTAGTCAGCATTAGGGTTTTAAACCATAAACTGAACTTTTCCCTTTAATCAGGATTAGGGTTTTAAACCCTAAACTCAACTTTTCCCTTTAGTCAGCATTAGGGTTTTAAACCCTAAACTGAACTTTTCCCTTTAGACAGCATTAGGGTTTTAAACCCCAAACTGAACTCTTTCCTTTAGTCAACATTAGGGTTTTAAACCTTGAACTGAACTCTTTACTTTAGTTAGCATTAGAGTTTTAAACCTTAAACTGAACTCTTCCCTTTAGTCAGCATTAGGGTTTTAAACCCTAAACTGAACTTTTCCCTTATTGTCAGCATTAGGGTTTTAAACCCTAAACTGAACTTTTTCCATTTAGTCAGCATTAGGGTTTTAAACCCTAAACTGAACTCTTTCCTTTAGTCAGCATTAGGGTTTTAAACCCTAAACTGAACTTTTTCCATTTAGTCAACATTAGGGTTTTAAACCCTAAACTGAACTTTTTCCTTTAATCAGAATTAGGGTTTTAAACCCTAAACTGAACTCTTCCCTTTAGTCAGCATTAAGGTTTTAACCCTAAACTGAACTTTTCCCTTTAATCAGGATTAGGGTTTCAAACCCTAAACTGAACTTTTCCCTTTAGTCAGCATTAGGGTTTTAAACCCTAAACTGAACTTTTCCCTTTAGTCAACATTAGAGTTTTAAACCATAAACTGAACTTTTCCCTTTAGTCAGCATTAGGGTTTTAAACCCTAAACTGAACTCTTTCCTTTAGTCAGCATTAGGGTTTTAAACCTTGAACTGAACTCTTTCCTTTAGTCAGCATTAGGGTTTTAAACGTTAAACTGAACTCTTCCCTTTAGTCAGCATTAGGGTTTTAAACCCTAAACTGAACTTTTCCCTTTAGTCAGCATTAGGGTTTTAAACCCTAAACTGAACTTTTTCCATTTAGTCAGCATTAGGGTTTTAAACCCTAAACTGAACTCTTTCCTTTAGTCAACATTAGGGTTTTAAACCTTGAACTGAACTCTTTCCTTTAGTCAGTATTAGGGTTTTAAACCTTAAACTGAACTCTTCCCTTTAGTCAGCATTAGGGTTTTAAACCCTAAACTGAACTTTTCCCTTTAGTCAGCATTAGGGTTTTAAACCCTAAACTGAACTTTTTCCATTTAGTCAGCATTAGGGTTTTAAACCCTAAACTGAACTCTTCCCTTTAGTCAGCATTAGGGTTTTAAACCCTAAACTGAACTTTTTCCATTTAGTCAGCATTAGGATTTTAAACCCTAAACTGAACTTTTCCCTTTAATCAGGATTAGGGTTTTAAACCCTAAACTGAACTTTTCCCTTTAGTCAGCATTAGGGTTTTAAACCCTAAACTGAACTTTTCCCTTTAATCAGGATTAGGGTTTTAAACCCTAAACTGAACTTTTCCCTTTAGTCAGCATTAGGGTTTTAAACCCTAAACTGAACTTTTCCCTTTAGTCAGCATTAGGGTTTTAAACCCTAAACTGAACTCTTTCCTTTAGTCAGCATTAGGGTTTTAAACCTTGAACTGAACTCTTTCCTTTAGTCAGCATTAGGGTTTTAAACCTTAAACTGAACTCTTCCCTTTAGTCAGCATTAGGGTTTTAAACCCTAAACTGAACTTTTCCCTTTAGTCAGCATTAGGGTTTTAAACCCTAAACTGAACTTTTCCCTTTAGTTAGCATTAGGGTTTTAAACCCTAAACTGAACTCTTTCCTTTAGTCAGCATTAGGGTTTTAAACCTTGAACTGAACTCTTTCCTTTAGTCAGCATTACGGGAATTAAACCTTAAACTAAACTCTTCCCTTTAGTCAGCATTAGGGTTTTAAACCCTAAACTGAACTTTTCCCTTTAATCAGGATTAGGGTTTTAAACCATAAACTGAACTCTTCCCTTTAGTCAGCATTAGGGTTTTAAACCCTAAACTGAACTTTTCCCTTTAGTCAGCATTAGGGTTTTAAACCCTAAACTGAACTTTTTCCATTTAGTCAGCATTAGGGTTTTAAACCCTAAACTGAACTTTTCCCTTTAATCAGGATTAGGGTTTTAAACCCTAAACTGAGCTTTTTCCATTTAGTCAGCATTAGTGTTTTAAACCCTAAACTGAACTTTTCCCTTTAATCAGGATTAGGGTTTTAAACCCTAAACTGACCTCTTCCCTTTAGTCAGCATTAGGGTTTTAAACCCTAAACTGAACTTTTCCCTTTAATCAGGATTAGGGTTTTAAACCCTAAACTGAACTATCCCCAGCTAGTCAGCATTAGGGTTTTAAACCCTAAACTGAACTTTTTCCTTTATTCAGCATTAGGGTGTTAAACCCTAAACTAAACTTTTCCCCTTTAGTCAGCATTAGGGTTTTAAACCCTAAACTGAACTTTTTCCCTCAGTCAGCATTAGGGTTTTAAACCCTAAACTGAACTTTTTCCATTAGTCAGCATTAGGGTTTTAAACCCTAAACTGAAATTTTTCCTTTAGTCAGCATTAGGGTTCTTTAGTCAGCATTAGGGTTTTAAACCCTAAACTGAACTTTTTCCATTTAGTCAGCATTAGGGTTTTAAACCCTAAACTGAACTTTTTCCCTTAGTTAGCATTAGGGTTTTAAACCCGAAACTAAACTTTTCCCCTTTAGTCAGCATTAGGGTTTTAAACCCGAAACTAAACTTTTCCCCTTTAGTCAGCATTAGGGTTTTAAACCCTAAACTGAACTTTTTCCCTTAGTTAGCATTAGGGTTTTAAACCCGAAACTAAACTTTTCCCCTTTAGTCAGCATTAGGGTTTTAAACCCTAAACTGAACTTTTTCCCTTAGTTAGCGTTAGGGTTTTAAACCCGAAACTAAACTTTTCCCCTTTAGTCAGCATTAGGGTTTTAAACCCTAAACTGAACTTTTCCCTTTAAACAAGATTAGGGTTTTAAACCCTAAACTCAACTTTTCCCTTTAGTCAGCATTAGGGTTTTAAACCCTAAACTGAACTTTTCCCTTTAATCAGGATTAGGGTTTTAAACCCTAAACTGAACTTTTCCCTTTAGTCAACATTAGGGTTTTAAACCCTAAACTGAACTTTTCCCTTTAGTCAGCATTAGAGTTTTAAACCCTAAACTGAACTTTTCCCTTTAGTCAGCATTAGGGTTTTAAACCCTAAACTGAACTTTTCCCTTTAGTCAGCATTAGGGTTTTAAACCCTAAACTGAACTCTTTCCTTTAGTCAGCATTAGGGTTTTAAACCTTGAACTGAACTCTTTCCTTTAGTCAGCATTAGGGTTTTAAACCTTAAACTGAACTCTTCCCTTTAGTCAGCATTAGGGTTTTAAACCCTAAACTGAACTTTTCCCTTTAGTCAGCATTAGGGTTTTAATCCCTAAACTGAACTTTTTCCGTAGTCAGTATTAGGGTTTTAAACCCTAAACTAAACTCTTCCCTTTAGTCAGCATTAGGGTTTTAAACCTTGAACTGAACTCTTTCCTTTAGTCAGCATTAGGGTTTTAAACCTTGAACTGAACTTTTTCCTTTAGTCAGTATTAGGGTTTTAAACCTTAAACTGAACTCTTCCCTTTAGTCAGCATTAGGGTTTTAAACCATAAACTGAACTTATCCCTTTAATCAGGATTAGGGTTTTAAACCATAAACTGAACTCTTCCCTTTAGTCAGCATTAGGGTTTTAAACCCTAAACTGAACTTTTCTCTTTAGTCAGCATTAGGGTTTTAAACCCTAAACTGAACTTTTTCCATTTAGTCAGCATTAAGGTTTTAAACCCTAAACTGAACTCTTCCCTTTAGTCAGCATTAGGGTTTTAAACCCTAAACTGAGCTTTTTCCATTTAGTCAGCATTAGTGTTTTAAACCCTAAACTGAACTTTTTCCTTTAATCAGGATTAGGGTTTTAAACCCTAAACTGAACTCTTCCCTTTAGTCAGCATTAGGGTTTTAAACCCTAAACTGAACTTTTCCCTTTAGTCAGCATTAGGGTTTTAAACCCTAAACTGAACTCTTTCCTTTAGTCAGCATTAGGGTTTTAAACCTTAAACTGAACTCTTCCCTTTAGTCAGCATTAGGGTTTTAAACCCTAAACTGAACTCTTCCCTTTAGTCAGCATTAGGGTTTTAAACCCTAAACTGAGCTTTTTCCATTTAGTCAGCATTAGTGTTTTAAACCCTAAACTGAACTTTTCCCTTTAATCAGGATTAGGGTTTTAAACCCTAAACTGACCTCTTCCCTTTAGTCAGCATTAGGGTTGTAAACCCTAAACTGAACTTTTCCCTTTAATCAGGATTAGGGTTTTAAACCCTAAACTGAACTATCCCCAGCTAGTCAGCATTAGGGTTTTAAACCCTAAACTAAACTTTTTCCTTTAGTCAGCATTAGGGTTTTAAACCCTAAACTGAACTTTTTCCTTTAGTCAGCATTAGGGTGTTGAACCCTAAACTGAACTTTTCCCCTTTAGTCAGCATTAGGGTTTTAAACCCTAAACTGAACTTTTTCCCTCAGTCAGCATTAGGGTTTTAAACCCTAAACCGAACTTTTTCCCTCAGTCAGCATTAGGGTTTTAAACCCTAAACTGAACTTTTTCCTTTAGTCAGCATTAGGGTTTTAAACCCTAAACTGAACTTTTCCCTTTAGTCAGCATTAGGGTTTTAAACCCTAAACTGAACTTTTTCCATTTAGTCAGCATTAGGGTTTTAAACCCTAAACTTAACTTTTCTCTTTAATCCGGATTAGGGTTTTAAACCCTAAACTGAACTTTTTCCTTTAGCCAGCATTAGGGTTTTAAACCCGAAACTAAACTTTTCCCCTTTAGTCAGCATTAGGGTTTTAAACCCAAAGCTGAACTTTTTCCCTTAGTTAGCATTAGGGTTTTAAACCCGAAACTAAACTTTTCCCCTTTAGTCAGCATTAGGGTTTTAAACCCTAAACTGAACTTTTTCCCTTAGTTAGCCTTAGGGTTTTAAACCCGAAACTAAACTTTTCCCCTTTAGTCAGCATTACGGTTTTAAACCCTAAACTGAACTTTTCCCTTTAATCAGGATTAGGGTTTTAAACCCTAAACTCAACTTTTCCCTTTAGTCAGCATTAGGGTTTTAAACCCTAAACTGAACTTTTCCCTTTAGACAACATTAGGGTTTTAAACCCCAAACTGAACCCTTTCCTTTAGTCAACATTAAGGTTTTAATCCTTGAATTGAACTCTTTCCTTTAGTCAGCATTAGGGTTTTAAACCTTAAACTGAACTCTTCCCTTTAGTCAGCATTAGGGTTTTAAACCCTAAACTGAACTTTTCCCTTTTTGTCAGCATTAGGGTTTTAAACCCTAAACTGAACTTTTTTCATTTAGTCAGCATTAGGGTTTTAAACCCTAAACTGAACTCTTTCCTTTAGTCAGCATTAGGGTTTTAAACCCTAAACTGAACTTTTTCCATTTAGTCAACATTAGGGTTTTAAACCCTAAACTAAACTTTTTCCTTTAATCAGGATTAGGGTTTAAACCCTAAACTGAACTCTTCCCTTTAGTCAGCATTAAGGTTTTAACCCTAAACTGAACTTTTCCCTTTAATCAGGATTAGGGTTTTAAACCCTAAATTGAACTTTTCCCTTTAGTCAGCATTATGGTTTTAAAACCTAAACTGAACTTTTCCCTTTAGTCAGCATTAGGGTTTTAAACCATAAACTGAACTTTTCCCTTTAGTCAACATTAGGGTTTTAAATCCTAAACTGAACTCTTTCCTTTAGTCAGCATTAGGGTTTTAAACCTTGAACTGAACTCTTTCCTTTAGTCAGCATTAGGGTTTTAAACCCTAAACTGAACTTTTTCCTTTAGTCAGCATTAGGGTGTTGAACCCTAAACTAAACTTTTCCCCTTTAGTCAGCATTAGGGTTTTAAACCCTAAACTGAACTTTTTCCCTCAGTCAGCATTAGGGTTTTAAACCCTAAACCGAACTTTTTCCCTCAGTCAGCATTAGGGTTTTAAACCCTAAACTGAACTTCTTTCCTTTAGTCAGCATTAGGGTTTTAAACCCTAAACTGAACTTTTCCCTTTAGTCAGCATTAGGGTTTTAAACCCTAAACTGAACTTTTCCCTTTAGTCAGCATTAGGGTTTTAAACCCTAAACTGAACTTTTTCCATTTAGTCAGCATTAGGGTTTTAAACCCTAAACTTAACTTTTCTCTTTAATCAGGATTAGGGTTTTAAACCCTAAACTGAACTTTTTCCTTTAGCCAGCATTAGGGTTTTAAACCCTAAACTGAACTTTTTCCCTTAGTTAGCATTAGGGTTTTAAACCCGAAACTAAACTTTTCCCCTTTAGTCAGCATTAGGGTTTTAAACCCTAAACTGAACTTTTTCCCTTAGTTAGCGTTAGGGTTTTAAACCCGAAACTAAACTTTTCCCCTTTAGTCAGCATTAGGGTTTTAAACCCTAAACTGAACTTTTTCCCTCAGTCAGCATTAGGGTTTTAAACCCTAAACTGAACCTTTTCCTTTAGTCAGCATTAGGGTTTTAAACCCTAAACTGAACTTTTCCCTTTTTGTCAGCATTAGGGTTTTAAACCCTAAACTGAACTTTTTTCATTTAGTCAGCATTAGGGTTTTAAACCCTAAACTGAACTCTTTCCCTCAGTCAGCATTAGGGTTTTAAACCCTAAACTGAACCTTTTCCTTTAGTCAGCATTAGGGTTTTAAACCCAAAGCTGAACTTTTTCCCTTAGTTAGCATTAGGGTTTTAAACCCGAAACTAAACTTTTCCCCTTTAGTCAGCATTAGGGTTTTAAACCCTAAACTGAACTTTTCCCTTTTTGTCAGCATTAGGGTTTTAAACCCTAAACTGAACTTTTTTCATTTAGTCAGCATTAGGGTTTTAAACCCTAAACTGAACTTTTTCCCTCAGTCAGCATTAGGGTTTTAAACCCTAAACTGAACCTTTTCCTTTAGTCAGCATTAGGGTTTTAAACCCAAAGCTGAACTTTTTCCCTTAGTTAGCATTAGGGTTTTAAACCCGAAACTAAACTTTTCCCCTTTAGTCAGCATTAGGGTTTTAAACCCTAAACTGAACTTTTTCCCTTAGTTAGCGTTAGGGTTTTAAACCCGAAACTAAACTTTTCCCCTTTAGTCAGCATTAGGGTTTTAAACCCTAAACTGAACTTTTCCCTTTAAACAAGATTAGGGTTTTAAACCCTAAACTCAACTTTTCCCTTTAGTCAGCATTAGGGTTTTAAACCCTAAACTGAACTTTTCCCTTTAATCAGGATTAGGGTTTTAAACCCTAAACTGAACTTTTCCCTTTAGTCAACATTAGGGTTTTAAACCCTAAACTGAACTTTTCCCTTTAGTCAGCATTAGAGTTTTAAACCCTAAACTGAACTTTTCCCTTTAGTCAGCATTAGGGTTTTAAACCCTAAACTGAACTTTTCCCTTTAGTCAGCATTAGGGTTTTAAACCCTAAACTGAACTCTTTCCTTTAGTCAGCATTAGGGTTTTAAACCTTGAACTGAACTCTTTCCTTTAGTCAGCATTAGGGTTTTAAACCTTAAACTGAACTCTTCCCTTTAGTCAGCATTAGGGTTTTAAACCCTAAACTGAACTTTTCCCTTTAGTCAGCATTAGGGTTTTAATCCCTAAACTGAACTTTTTCCGTAGTCAGTATTAGGGTTTTAAACCCTAAACTAAACTCTTCCCTTTAGTCAGCATTAGGGTTTTAAACCTTGAACTGAACTCTTTCCTTTAGTCAGCATTAGGGTTTTAAACCTTGAACTGAACTTTTTCCTTTAGTCAGTATTAGGGTTTTAAACCTTAAACTGAACTCTTCCCTTTAGTCAGCATTAGGGTTTTAAACCATAAACTGAACTTATCCCTTTAATCAGGATTAGGGTTTTAAACCATAAACTGAACTCTTCCCTTTAGTCAGCATTAGGGTTTTAAACCCTAAACTGAACTTTTCTCTTTAGTCAGCATTAGGGTTTTAAACCCTAAACTGAACTTTTTCCATTTAGTCAGCATTAAGGTTTTAAACCCTAAACTGAACTCTTCCCTTTAGTCAGCATTAGGGTTTTAAACCCTAAACTGAGCTTTTTCCATTTAGTCAGCATTAGTGTTTTAAACCCTAAACTGAACTTTTTCCTTTAATCAGGATTAGGGTTTTAAACCCTAAACTGAACTCTTCCCTTTAGTCAGCATTAGGGTTTTAAACCCTAAACTGAACTTTTCCCTTTAGTCAGCATTAGGGTTTTAAACCCTAAACTGAACTCTTTCCTTTAGTCAGCATTAGGGTTTTAAACCTTAAACTGAACTCTTCCCTTTAGTCAGCATTAGGGTTTTAAACCCTAAACTGAACTCTTCCCTTTAGTCAGCATTAGGGTTTTAAACCCTAAACTGAGCTTTTTCCATTTAGTCAGCATTAGTGTTTTAAACCCTAAACTGAACTTTTCCCTTTAATCAGGATTAGGGTTTTAAACCCTAAACTGACCTCTTCCCTTTAGTCAGCATTAGGGTTGTAAACCCTAAACTGAACTTTTCCCTTTAATCAGGATTAGGGTTTTAAACCCTAAACTGAACTATCCCCAGCTAGTCAGCATTAGGGTTTTAAACCCTAAACTAAACTTTTTCCTTTAGTCAGCATTAGGGTTTTAAACCCTAAACTGAACTTTTTCCTTTAGTCAGCATTAGGGTGTTGAACCCTAAACTGAACTTTTCCCCTTTAGTCAGCATTAGGGTTTTAAACCCTAAACTGAACTTTTTCCCTCAGTCAGCATTAGGGTTTTAAACCCTAAACCGAACTTTTTCCCTCAGTCAGCATTAGGGTTTTAAACCCTAAACTGAACTTTTTCCTTTAGTCAGCATTAGGGTTTTAAACCCTAAACTGAACTTTTCCCTTTAGTCAGCATTAGGGTTTTAAACCCTAAACTGAACTTTTTCCATTTAGTCAGCATTAGGGTTTTAAACCCTAAACTTAACTTTTCTCTTTAATCCGGATTAGGGTTTTAAACCCTAAACTGAACTTTTTCCTTTAGCCAGCATTAGGGTTTTAAACCCGAAACTAAACTTTTCCCCTTTAGTCAGCATTAGGGTTTTAAACCCAAAGCTGAACTTTTTCCCTTAGTTAGCATTAGGGTTTTAAACCCGAAACTAAACTTTTCCCCTTTAGTCAGCATTAGGGTTTTAAACCCTAAACTGAACTTTTTCCCTTAGTTAGCCTTAGGGTTTTAAACCCGAAACTAAACTTTTCCCCTTTAGTCAGCATTACGGTTTTAAACCCTAAACTGAACTTTTCCCTTTAATCAGGATTAGGGTTTTAAACCCTAAACTCAACTTTTCCCTTTAGTCAGCATTAGGGTTTTAAACCCTAAACTGAACTTTTCCCTTTAGACAACATTAGGGTTTTAAACCCCAAAACTGAACCCTTTCCTTTAGTCAACATTAAGGTTTTAATCCTTGAATTGAACTCTTTCCTTTAGTCAGCATTAGGGTTTTAAACCTTAAACTGAACTCTTCCCTTTAGTCAGCATTAGGGTTTTAAACCCTAAACTGAACTTTTCCCTTTTTGTCAGCATTAGGGTTTTAAACCCTAAACTGAACTTTTTTCATTTAGTCAGCATTAGGGTTTTAAACCCTAAACTGAACTCTTTCCTTTAGTCAGCATTAGGGTTTTAAACCCTAAACTGAACTTTTTCCATTTAGTCAACATTAGGGTTTTAAACCCTAAACTAAACTTTTTCCTTTAATCAGGATTAGGGTTTAAACCCTAAACTGAACTCTTCCCTTTAGTCAGCATTAAGGTTTTAACCCTAAACTGAACTTTTCCCTTTAATCAGGATTAGGGTTTTAAACCCTAAATTGAACTTTTCCCTTTAGTCAGCATTATGGTTTTAAAACCTAAACTGAACTTTTCCCTTTAGTCAGCATTAGGGTTTTAAACCATAAACTGAACTTTTCCCTTTAGTCAACATTAGGGTTTTAAATCCTAAACTGAACTCTTTCCTTTAGTCAGCATTAGGGTTTTAAACCTTGAACTGAACTCTTTCCTTTAGTCAGCATTAGGGTTTTAAACCCTAAACTGAACTTTTTCCTTTAGTCAGCATTAGGGTGTTGAACCCTAAACTAAACTTTTCCCCTTTAGTCAGCATTAGGGTTTTAAACCCTAAACTGAACTTTTTCCCTCAGTCAGCATTAGGGTTTTAAACCCTAAACCGAACTTTTTCCCTCAGTCAGCATTAGGGTTTTAAACCCTAAACTGAACTTTTCCCTTTAGTCAGCATTAGGGTTTTAAACCCTAAACTGAACTTTTCCCTTTAGTCAGCATTAGGGTTTTAAACCCTAAACTGAACTTTTCCCTTTAGTCAGCATTAGGGTTTTAAACCCTAAACTGAACTTTTTCCATTTAGTCAGCATTAGGGTTTTAAACCCTAAACTTAACTTTTCTCTTTAATCAGGATTAGGGTTTTAAACCCTAAACTGAACTTTTTCCTTTAGCCAGCATTAGGGTTTTAAACCCTAAACTGAACTTTTTCCCTTAGTTAGCATTAGGGTTTTAAACCCGAAACTAAACTTTTCCCCTTTAGTCAGCATTAGGGTTTTAAACCCTAAACTGAACTTTTTCCCTTAGTTAGCGTTAGGGTTTTAAACCCGAAACTAAACTTTTCCCCTTTAGTCAGCATTAGGGTTTTAAACCCTAAACTGAACTTTTTCCCTCAGTCAGCATTAGGGTTTTAAACCCTAAACTGAACCTTTTCCTTTAGTCAGCATTAGGGTTTTAAACCCTAAACTGAACTTTTCCCTTTAGTCAGCATTAGGGTTTTAAACCCTAAACTGAACTTTTCCCTTTAGTCAGCATTAGGGTTTTAAACCCTAAACTTAACTTTTCTCTTTAATCCGGATTAGGGTTTTAAACCCTAAACTGAACTTTTTCCTTTAGCCAGCATTAGGGTTTTAAACCCGAAACTAAACTTTTCCCCTTTAGTCAGCATTAGGGTTTTAAACCCAAAGCTGAACTTTTTCCCTTAGTTAGCATTAGGGTTTTAAACCCGAAACTAAACTTTTCCCCTTTAGTCAGCATTAGGGTTTTAAACCCTAAACTGAACTTTTTCCCTTAGTTAGCGTTAGGGTTTTAAACCCAAAACTAAACTTTTCCCCTTTAGTCAGCATTAGGGTTTTAAACCCTAAACTGAACTTTTCCCTTTAATCAGGATTAGGGTTTTAAACCCTAAACTCAACTTTTCCCTTTAGTCAGCATTAGGGTTTTAAACCCTAAGCTGAACTTTTCCCTTTAGACAGCATTAGGGTTTTAAACCCCAAACTGAACTCTTTCCTTTAGTCAGCATTAGGGTTTTAAACCCTAAACTGAACTCTTTCCTTTAGTCAGCATTAGGGTTTTAAACCCTAAACTGAACTTTTTCCATTTAGTCAGCATTAGGGTTTTAAACCCTAAACTGAACTTTTCCCTTTAATCAGGATTAGGGTTTTAAACCCTAAACTGAACTCTTCCCTTTAGTCAGCATTAGGGTTTTAAACCCTAAACTGAACTTTTCCCTTTAGTAAGCATAAGGGTTTTCAACCCTAAACTGAACTCTTTCCTTTAGTCAGTATTAGGGTTTTAAACCTTGAACTGAACTCTTTCCTTTAGTCAGCATTAGGGTTTTAAACCTTAAACTGAACTTTTCCCTTTAGTCAGCATTAGGGTTTTAAACCCTAAACTGAAATTTTTCCTTTAGTCAGCATTAGGGTTTTAAACCCTAAACTGAACTTTTTCCATTTAGTCAGCATTAGGGTTTTAAACCCTAAACTGAACACTTCCCTTTAGTCATCATTAGGGTTTTAAACCCTAAACTGAACTCTTCCCTTTAGTCAGCATTAGGGTTTTAAACCCTAAACTGAACTTTTCCCTTTAGTCAGCATTAGGGTTTTAAACCCTAAACTGAACTTTTCTCTTTAGTCAGCATTAGGGTTTTAACCCTAAACTGAACTTTTCCCTTTAATCAGGATTAGGGTTTTAAACCCTAAACTGAACTTTTCCCTTTAGTCAGCAATGGGGTTTTAAACCCTAAACTGAACTTTTCCCTTTAGTCAACATTAGGGTTTTAAACCCTAAACTGAACTCTTTCCTTTAGTCAGCATTATGGTTTTAAACCTTGAATTGAACTCTTTCCTTTAGTCAGCATTAGGGTTTTAAACCTTAAACTGAACTCTTCCCTTTAGTCAGCATTAGGGTTTTAAACCCTAAACTGAACTTTTCCCTTTTTGTCAGCATTAGGGTTTTAAACCCTAAACTGAACTTTTTTCATTTAGTCAGCATTAGGGTTTTAAACCCTAAACTGAACTCTTTCCTTTAGTCAGCATTAGGGTTTTAAACCCTAAACTGAACCTTTTCCATTTAGTCAACATTAGGGTTTTAAACCCTAAACTAAACTTTTTCCTTTAATCACGATTACGGTTTAAACCCTAAACTGAACTCTTCCCTTTAGTCAGCATTAAGGTTTTAACCCTAAACTGAACTTTCCCCTTTAGTCAGCATTAGGGTTTTAAACCCTAAACTGAACTTTTTCCCTCAGTCAGCATTAGGGTTTTAAACCCTAAACCGAACTTTTTCCCTCAGTCAGCATTAGGGTTTTAAACCCTAAACTGAACTTTTTCCTTTAGTCAGCATTAGGGTTTTAAACCCTAAACTGAACTTTTCCCTTTAGTCAGCATTAGGGTTTTAAACCCTAAACTGAACTTTTTCCATTTAGTCAGCATTAGGGTTTTAAACCCTAAACTTAACTTTTCTCTTTAATCAGGATTAGGGTTTTAAACCCTAAACTGAACTTTTTCCTTTAGCCAGCATTAGGGTTTTAAACCCGAAACTAAACTTTTCCCCTTTAGTCAGCATTAGGGTTTTAAACCCTAAACTGAACTTTTTCCCTTAGTTAGCATTAGGGTTTTAAACCCGAAACTAAACTTTTCCCCTTTAGTCAGCATTAGGGTTTTAAACCCTAAACTGAACTTTTTCCCTTAGTTAGCATTAGGGTTTTAAACCCGAAACTAAACTTTTCCCCTTTAGTCAGCATTAGGGTTTTAAACCCTAAACTGAACTTTTTCCCTTAGTTAGCATTAGGGTTTTAAACCCGAAACTAAACTTTTCCCCTTTAGTCAGCATTAGGGTTTTAAACCCTAAACTGAACTTTTTCCCTTAGTTAGCATTAGGGTTTTAAACCCGAAACTAAACTTTTCCCCTTTAGTCAGCATTAGGGTTTTAAACCCTAAACTGAACTTTTTCCCTTAGTTAGCATTAGGGTTTTAAACCCGAAACTAAACTTTTCCCCTTTAGTCAGCATTAGGGTTTTAAACCCTAAACTGAACTTTTTCCCTTAGTTAGCATTAGGGTTTTAAACCCGAAACTAAACTTTTCCCCTTTAGTCAGCATTAGGGTTTTAAACCCTAAACTGAACTTTTTCCCTTAGTTAGCATTAGGGTTTTAAACCCGAAACTAAACTTTTCCCCTTTAGTCAGCATTAGGGTTTTAAACCCTAAACTGAACTTTTTCCCTTAGTTAGCATTAGGGTTTTAAACCCGAAACTAAACTTTTCCCCTTTAGTCAGCATTAGGGTTTTAAACCCTAAACTGAACTTTTTCCTTTAGTCAGCATTAGGGTTTTAAACCCTAAACTGAACTTTTCTCTTTAGTCAGCATTAGGGTTTTAACCCTAAACTGAACTTTTCCCTTTAATCAGGATTAGGGTTTTAAACCTTAAACTGAACTTTTCCCTTTAGTCAGCATTAGGGTTTTAAACCCTAAACTGAAATTTTTCCTTTAGTCAGCATTAGGGTTTTAAACCCTAAACTGAACTTTTTCCATTTAGTCAGCATTAGGGTTTTAAACCCTAAACTGAACACTTCCCTTTAGTCATCATTAGGGTTTTAAACCCTAAACTGAACTCTTCCCTTTAGTCAGCATTAGGGTTTTAAACCCTAAACTGAACTTTTCCCTTTAGTCAGCATTAGGGTTTTAAACCCTAAACTGAACTTTTCTCTTTAGTCAGCATTAGGGTTTTAACCCTAAACTGAACTTTTCCCTTTAATCAGGATTAGGGTTTTAAACCCTAAACTGAACTTTTCCCTTTAGTCAGCAATGGGGTTTTAAACCCTAAACTGAACTTTTCCCTTTAGTCAACATTAGGGTTTTAAACCCTAAACTGAACTCTTTCCTTTAGTCAGCATTATGGTTTTAAACCTTGAATTGAACTCTTTCCTTTAGTCAGCATTAGGGTTTTAAACCTTAAACTGAACTCTTCCCTTTAGTCAGCATTAGGGTTTTAAACCCTAAACTGAACTTTTCCCTTTTTGTCAGCATTAGGGTTTTAAACCCTAAACTGAACTTTTTCCATTTAGTCAGCATTAGGGTTTTAAACCCTAAACTGAACTTTTTCCTTTAGTCAGCATTAGGGTTTTAAACCCTAAACTGAACCTTTTCCATTTAGTCAACATTAGGGTTTTAAACCCTAAACTAAACTTTTTCCTTTAATCACGATTACGGTTTAAACCCTAAACTGAACTCTTCCCTTTAGTCAGCATTAAGGTTTTAACCCTAAACTGAACTTTCCCCTTTAGTCAGCATTAGGGTTTTAAACCCTAAACTGAACTTTTTCCCTCAGTCAGCATTAGGGTTTTAAACCCTAAACCGAACTTTTTCCCTCAGTCAGCATTAGGGTTTTAAACCCTAAACTGAACTTTTTCCTTTAGTCAGCATTAGGGTTTTAAACCCTAAACTGAACTTTTCCCTTTAGTCAGCATTAGGGTTTTAAACCCTAAACTGAACTTTTTCCATTTAGTCAGCATTAGGGTTTTAAACCCTAAACTTAACTTTTCTCTTTAATCAGGATTAGGGTTTTAAACCCTAAACTGAACTTTTTCCTTTAGCCAGCATTAGGGTTTTAAACCCGAAACTAAACTTTTCCCCTTTAGTCAGCATTAGGGTTTTAAACCCTAAACTGAACTTTTTCCCTTAGTTAGCATTAGGGTTTTAAACCCGAAACTAAACTTTTCCCCTTTAGTCAGCATTAGGGTTTTAAACCCTAAACTGAACTTTTTCCCTTAGTTAGCATTAGGGTTTTAAACCCGAAACTAAACTTTTCCCCTTTAGTCAGCATTAGGGTTTTAAACCCTAAACTGAACTTTTTCCCTTAGTTAGCATTAGGGTTTTAAACCCGAAACTAAACTTTTCCCCTTTAGTCAGCATTAGGGTTTTAAACCCTAAACTGAACTTTTTCCCTTAGTTAGCATTAGGGTTTTAAACCCGAAACTAAACTTTTCCCCTTTAGTCAGCATTAGGGTTTTAAACCCTAAACTGAACTTTTCCCTTTAGTCAGCATTAGGGTTTTAAACCCTAAACTGAACTTTTCCCTTTAGTCAGCATTAGGGTTTTAAACCCTAAACTGAACTTTTCCCTTTAGTCAGCATTAGGGTTTTAAACCCTAAACTGAACTTTTCCCTTTAGTCAGCATTAGGGTTTTAAACCCTAAACTGAACTTTTCCCTTTAGTCAGCATTAGGGTTTTAAACCCTAAACTGAACTTTTCCCTTTAGTCAGCATTAGGGTTTTAAACCCTAAACTGAACTTTTCCCTTTAGTCAGCATTAGGGTTTTAAACCCTAAACTGAACTCTTTCCTTTAGTCAGCATTAGGGTTTTAAACCTTGATCTGAACTCTTTCCTTTAGTCAGCATTAGTGTTTTAAACCTTAAACTGAACTCTTCCCTTTAGTCAGCATTAGGGTTTTAAACCCTAAACTGAACTTTTCCCATTAGACAGCATTAGGGTTTCAAACCCCAAACTGAACTCTTTCCTTTAGTCAACATCAGGGTTTTAAAACTTGAACTGAACTCTTTCCTTTAGTCAGCATTACGGTTTTAAACCTTAAACTGAACTCTTCCCTTTAGTCAGCATTAGGGTTTTAAACCCTAAACTGAACTTTTCCCTTTTTGTCAGCATTAGGGTTTTAAACCCTAAACTGAACTTTTTCCATTTAGTCAGTATTAGGGTTTTAAACCCTAAACTGAACTCTTTCCTTTAGTCAGCATTAGGGTTTTAAACCCTAAACTGAACTTTTTCCATTTAGACAGCTTTAGGGTTTTAAACCCTAAACTGAACTTTTCCCTTTAGTCAGCATTAGGGTTTTAACCCTAAACTGAACTTTTCCCTTTAATCAGGATTAGGGTTTTAAACCCTAAACAGAACTTTTCCCTTTAGTCAGCATTGGGGTTTTAAACCCTAAACTGAACTTTTCCCTTTAGTCAGCATTAGGGTTTTAAACCCTAAACTGAACTCTTTCCTTTAGTCAGCATTAGGGTTTTAAACCCTAAACTGAACTCTTTCCTTTAGTCAACATTAGGGTTTTAAACCTTAAACTGAACTTTTCCCTTTAGTCAGCATTAGAGTTTTAAACCCTAAACTGAACTTTTCCCTTTAATCAGGATTAGGGTTTTAAACCATAAACTGAACTCTTTCCTTTAGTCAGCATTAGGGTTTTAAACCCTAAACTAAACTTTTCCCTTTAGTCAGCATTAGGGTTTTAAACACTAAACTGAACTTTTCCCTTTAGTCAGCATTAGGGTTTTAAACCCTTAACTGAACTTTTTCCATTTAGTCAGCATTAGGGTTTTAAACCCTAAACTGAACTTTTCCCTTTAATCAGGATTAGGGTTTTAAACCCTAAATTGAACTTTTTCCTTTATCCAGCATTAGGGTTTTAAACCCGAAACTAAACTTTTCCCCTTTAGTCAGCATTAGGGTTTTAAACCCTAAACTAAACTTTTTCCCTTAGTTAGCATTACGGTTTTAAACCCGAAACTAAACTTTTCCCCTTTAGTCAGCATTAGGGTTTTAAACCCTAAACTAAACTTTTT
>NW_027184451.1:0-20000 GCF_000393655.2 Nicotiana sylvestris
TAAACTGAACTATTCCCTTTAATCAGGATTAGGGTTTTAAACCCTAAACTCAACTTTTCCTTTTAGTCAGCATTAGGGTTTTAAACCCTAAACTGAACTTTTCCCTTTAGACAGCATTAGGGTTTTAAACCCCAAACTGAACTCTTTCCTTTAGTCAACATTAGGGTTTTAAATCTTGAACTGAACTCTTTCCTTTAGTCAGCATTAGGGTTTTAAACCTTAAACTGAACTCTTCCCTTTAGTCAGCATTAGGGTTTTAAACCCTAAACTGAACTTTTCCCTTTTTGTCAGCATTAGGGTTTTAAACCCTAAACTGAACTTTTTCCATTTAGTCAGCATTAGGGTTTTAAACCCTAAACTGAACTCTTTCCTTTAGTCAGCATTAGGGTTTTAAACCCTAAACTGAACTTTTTCCATTTAGTCAACATTAGGGTTTTAAACCCTAAACTGAACTTTTTCCTTTAATCAGGATTAGGGTTTTAAACCCTAAACTGAACTCTTCCCTTTAGTCAGCATTAAGGTTTTAACCCTAAACTGAACTTTTCCCTTTAATCAGGATTAGGGTTTTAAACCCTAAACTGAACTTTTCCCTTTAGTCAGCATTAGGGTTTTAAACCCTAAACTGAACTTTTCCCTTTAGTCAGCATTAGGGTTTTAAACCCTAAACTGAACTTTTCCCTTTAGTCAGCATTAGGGTTTTAAACCCTAAACTGAACTCTTTCCTTTAGTCAGCATTAGGGTTTTAAACCTTGAACTGAACTCTTTCCTTTAGTCAGCATTAGGGTTTTAAACCTTAAACTGAACTCTTCCCTTTAGTCAGCATTAGGGTTTTAAACCCTAAACTGAACTTTTTCCATTTAGTCAGCATTAGGGTTTTAAACCCTAAACTGAACTCTTTCCTTTAGTCAACATTAGGGTTTTAAACCTTGAACTGAACTCTTTCCTTTAGTCAGCATTAGGGTTTTAAACCTTAAACTGAACTCTTCCCCTTTAGTCAGCATTAGGGTTTTAAACCCTAAACTGAACTTTTCCCTTTAGTCCGTATTAGGGTTTTAAACCCTAAACTGAACTTTTTCCCTTTAGTCAGCATTAGGGTTTTAAACCCTAAACTGAACTTTTTCCATTTAGTCAGCATTAGGATTTTAAACCCTAAACTGAACTTTTCCCTTTAATCAGGATTAGGGTTTTAAACCCTAAACTGAACTCTTTCCTTTAGTCAACATTAGGGTTTTAAACCCTAAACTGAACTCTTTCCTTTAGTCAGCATTAGGGTTTTAAACCTTAAACTGAACTCTTCCCTTTAGTCAGCATTAGGGTTTTAAACCCTAAACTGAACTTTTCCCTTTAGTCAGTATTAGGGTTTTAAACCCTAAACTGAACTTTTTCCATTTAGTCAGCATTAGGGTTTTAAACCCTAAACTGAACTCTTCCCTTTAGTCAGCATTAGTGTTTTAAACCCTAAACTGAACTTTTTCCATTTAGTCAGTATTAGGATTTTAAACCCTAACCTGAACTTTTCACTTTAATCAGGATTAGGGTTTTAAACCCTAAACTGAACTCTTCCCTTTAGTCAGCATTAGGGTTTTAAACCCTAAACTGAACTTTTCCCTTTAATCAAGATTAGGGTTTTAAACCCTAAACTGAACTTTTCCCATTAGTCAGCATTAGGGTTTTAAACCCTAAACTGAACTTTTCCCTTTAGTCAGCATTAGGGTTTTAAACCCTAAACTGAACTCTTTCCTTTAGTCAGTATTAGGGTTTTAAACCCTAAACTGAACTTTTCCCTTTAGTCAGCATTAGGGTTTTAAACCCTAAACTGAACTTTTCCCTTTAGTTAGCATTAGGGTTTTAAACCCTAAACTGAACTCTTTCCTTTAGTCAGCATTAGGGTTTTAAACCTTGAACTGAACTCTTTCCTTTAATCAGCATTACGGGAATTAAACCTTAAACTGAACTCTTCCCTTTAGTCAGCATTAGGGTTTTAAACCCTAAACTGAACTTTTCCCTTTAATCAGGATTAGGGTTTTAAACCATAAACTGAACTCTTCCCTTTAGTCAGCATTAGGGTTTTAAACCCTAAACTGAACTTTTCCCTTTAGTCAGCATTAGGGTTTTAAACCCTAAACTGAACTTTTTCCATTTAGTCAGCATTAGGGTTTTAAACCCTAAACTGAACTTTTCCCTTTAATCAGGATTAGGGTTTTAAACCCTAAACTGAACTTTTTCCCTTTAGTCAGCATTAGGGTTTTAAACCCTAAACTGAACTTTTCCCTTTAATTAGGATTAGGGTTTTAAACCCTAAACTAACCTCTTCCCTTTAGTCAGCATTAGGGTGTTAAACCTTAAACTGAACTTTTCCCTTTAATCAGGATTAGGGTTTTAAACTCTAAACTGAACTATCCCCAGCTAGTCAGCATTAGGGTTTTAAACCCTAAACTGAACTTTTTCCTTTAGTCAGCATTAGGTTTTTAAACCCTAAACTGAACTTTTTCCTTTAGTCAGCATTAGGGTGTTAAACCCTAAACTAAACTTTTCCCCTTTAGACAGCATTAGGGTTTTAAACCCTAAACTGAACTTTTTCCCTCAGTCAGCATTAGGGTTTTAAACCCTAAACTGAACTTTTTCCTTTAGTCAGCATTAGGGTTTTAAACACTAAACTGAACTTTTCCCTTTAGTCAGCATTAGGGTTTTAAACCCTAAACTGAACTTTTTCCATTTAGTCAGCATTAGGGTTTTAAACCCTAAACTTAACTTTTCTCTTTAATCAGGATTAGGGTTTTAAACCCTAAACTGAACTTTTTCCTTTAGCCAGCATTAGGGTTTTAAACCCGAAACTAAACTTTTCCCCTTTAGTCAGCATTAGGGTTTTAAACCCTAAACTGAACTCTTTCCTTTAGTCAGCATTAGGGTTTTAAACCTTGAACTGAACTCTTTCCTTTAGTCAGCATTACGGGAATTAAACCTTAAACTGACCTCTTCTCTTTAGTCAGCATTAGGGTTTTAAACCCTAAACTGAACTTTTCCCTTTAATCAGGATTAGGGTTTTAAACCATAAACTGAACTCTTCCCTTTAGTCAGCATTAGGGTTTTAAACCCTAAACTGAACTTTTCCCTTTAGTCAGCATTAGGGTTTTAAACCCTAAACTGAACTTTTCCCTTTAATCAGGATTAGGGTTTTAAACCCTAAACTGAACTTTTCCCTTTAGTCAGCATTAGGGTTTTAAACCCTAAACTGAACTTTTCCCTTTAGTCAGCATTAGGGTTTTAAACCCTAAACTGAACTTTTCCCTTTAGTCAGCATTAGGGTTTTAAACCCTAAACTGAACTCTTTCCTTTAGTCAGCATTAGGGTTTTAAACCTTGAACTGAACTCTTTCCTTTAGTCAGCATTAGGGTTTTAAACCTTAAACTGAACTCTTCCCTTTAGTCAACATTAGGGTTTTAAACCCTAAACTGAACTTTTCCCTTTAGTCAGCATTAGGGTTTTAATCCCTAAACTGAACTTTTCCCTTTAGTCAGCATTAGGGTTTTAAACCCTAAACTGAACTTTTCCCTTTAGTTAGCATTAGGGTTTTAAACCCTAAACTGAACTCTTTCCTTTAGTCAGCATTAGGGTTTTAAACCTTGAACTGAACTCTTTCCTTTAGTCAGCATTAGGGTTTTAAACCTTAAACTGAACTGTTCCCTTTAGTCAGCATTAGGTTTTTAAACCCTAAACTGAACTTTTCCCTTTAGTCAGCATTAGTGTTTTAATCCCTAAACTGAACTTTTTCCTTTAGTCAGTATTAGGGTTTTAAACCCTAAACTGAACTCTTCCCTTTAGTCAGCATTAGGGTTTTAAACCTTGAACTGAACTCTTTCCTTTAGTCAGCATTAGGGTTTTAAACCTTAAACTGAACTCTTCCCTTTAGTCAGCATTAGGGTTTTAAACCATAAACTGAACTTATCCCTTTAATCAGGATTAGGGTTTTAAACCATAAACTGAACTCTTCCCTTTAGTTAGCATTAGGGTTTTAAACCCTAAACTGAACTTTTTCCATTTAGTCAGCATTAGGGTTTTAAACCCTAAACTGAACTTTTTCCATTTAGTCAGCATTAGGGTTTTAAACCCTAAACTGAACTTTTTCCATTTAGTTAGCATTAGGGTTTTAAACCCTAAACTGAACTCTTCCCTTTAGTCAGCATTAGGGTTTTAAACCCTAAACTGAGCTTTTTCCATTTAGTCAGCATTAGTGTTTTAAACCCTAAACTAAACTTTTCCCTTTAATCAGGATTAGGGTTTTAAACCCTAAACTGACCTCTTCCCTTAAGTCAGCATTAGGGTTGTAAACCCTAAACTGAACTTTTCCCTTTAATCAGGATTAGGGTTTTAAACCCTAAACTGAACTATCCCCAACTAGTCAGCATTAGGGTTTTAAACCCTAAACTGAACTTTTTCCTTTAGTCAGCATTAGGGTTTTAAACCCTAAACTGAACTTTTTCGTTTAGTCAGCATTAGGGTGTTAAACCCTAAACTGAACTTTTTCCCTTTAGTCAGCATTAGGGTTTTAAACCCTAAAACCGAACTTTTTCCCTCAGTCAGCATTAGGGTTTTAAACCCTAAACCGAACTTTTTCCCTCAGTCAGCATTAGGGTTTTAAACCCTAAACTGAACTTTTTCCTTTAGTCAGCATTAGGGTTTTAAACCCTAAACTGAACTTTTCCCTTTAGTCAGCATTAGGGTTTTAAACCCTAAACTGAACTTTTTCCATTTAGTCAGCATTAGGGTTTTAAACCCTAAACTTAACTTTTCTCTTTAATCAGGATTAGGGTTTTAAACCCTAAACTGAACTTTTTCCTTTAGCCAGCATTAGGGTTTTAAACCCGAAACTAAACTTTTCCCCTTTAGTCAGCATTAGGGTTTTAAACCCTAAGCTGAACTTTTTCCCTTAGTTAGCATTAGGATTTTAAACCCGAAACTAAACTTTTCCCCTTTAGTCAGCATTAGGGTTTTAAACCCTAAACTGAACTTTTCCCTTTAGTCAGCATTAGGGTTTTAAACCCTAAACTGAACTTTTCCCTTTAGTCAGCATTAGGGTTTTAAACCCTAAACTGAACTTTTCCCTTTAATCAGGATTAGGGTTTTAAACCCTAAACTGAACTTTTCCCTTTAGTCAGCATTAGGGTTTTAAACCCTAAACTGAACTTTTCCCTTTAGTCAGCATTAGGGTTTTAAACCCTAAACTGAACTTTTCCCTTTAGTCAGCATTAGGGTTTTAAACCCTAAACTGAACTTTTCCCTTTAGTTAGCATTAGGGTTTTAAACCCTAAACTGAACTCTTTCCCTTTAGTTAGCATTAGGGTTTTAAACCCTAAACTGAACTCTTTCCTTTAGTCAGCATTAGGGTTTTAAACCTTAAACTGAACTCTTCCCTTTAGTCAGCATTCGGGTTTTAAACCCTAAACTGAACTTTTCCCTTTAGTCAGCATTAGGGTTTTAATCCCTAAACTGAACTTTTTCCTTTAATCAGTATTAGGGTTTTAAACCCTAAACTGAACTCTTCCCTTTAGTCAGCATTAGGGTTTTAAACCTTGAACTGAACTCTTTCTTTTAGTCAGCATTAGGGTTTTAACCTTGAACTGAACTCTTTCCTTTAGTCAGCATTAGGGTTTTAAACCTTAAATTGAACTCTTCCCTTTAGTCAGCATTAGGGTTTTAAACCATAAACTGAACTTATCCCTTTAATCAGGATTAGGGTTTTAAACCATAAACTGAACTCTTCCCTTTAGTCAGCATTAGGGTTTTAAACCCTAAACTGAACTTTTCCCTTTAGTCAGCATTAGGGTTTTAAACCCTAAACTGAACTTTTTCCCTTTTAGTCAGCATTAGGGTTTTAAACCCTAAACTGAACTTTTTCCATTTAGTTAGCATTAGGGTTTTAAACCCTAAACTGAACTCTTCCCTTTAGTCAGCATTAGGGTTTTAAACCCTAAACTGAGCTTTTTCCATTTAGTCAGTATTAGTGTTTTAAACCCTAAACTGAACTTTTCCCTTTAATCAGGATTAGGGTTTTAAACCCTAAACTGAACTCTTCCCTTTAGTCAGCATTAGGGTTTTAAACCCTAAACTGACCTCTTCCCTTAAGTCAGCATTAGGGTTGTAAACCCTAAACTGAACTTTTCCCTTTAATCAGGATTAGGGTTTTAAACCCTAAACTGAACTATCCCCAGCTAGTCAGCATTAGGGTTTTAAACCCTAAACTGAACTTTTTCCTTTAGTCAGCATTAGGGTTTTAAACCCTAAACTGAACTTTTTCCTTTAGTCAGCATTAGGGTGTTAAACCCTAAACTGAACTTTTTCCCCTTTAGTCAGCATTAGGGTTTTAAACCCTAAACTGAACTTTTTCCCTCAGTCAGCATTAGGGTTTTAAACCCTAAACCGAACTTTTTCCCTCAGTCAGCATTAGGGTTTTAAACCCTAAACTGAACTTTTTCCTTTAGTCAGCATTAGGGTTTTAAACCCTAAACTGAACTTTTCCCTTTAGTCAGCATTAGGGTTTTAAACCCTAAACTGAACTTTTTCCATTTAGTCAGCATTAGGGTTTTAAACCCTAAACTTAACTTTTCTTTTTAATCAGGATTAGGGTTTTAAACCCTAAACAGAACTTTTTCCTTTAGCCAGCATTAGGGTTTTAAACCCGAAACTAAACTATTCCCCTTTAGTCAGCATTAGGGTTTTAAACCCTAAGCTGAACTTTTTCCCTTAGTTAGCATTAGGGTTTTAAACCCGAAACTAAACTTTTCCACTTTAGTAAGCATTAGGGTTTTTAACCCTAAACTGAACTTTTCCCTTAGTTAGCGTTAGGGTTTTAAACCCGAAACAAAACTTTTTCCCTTTAGTCAGCATTAGGGTTTTAAACCCTACACTGAACTTTTCCCTTTAATCACGATTAGAGTTTTAAACCCTAAACTCAACTTTTCCCTTTAGTCAGCATTAGGGTTTTAAACCCTAAACTTAACTTTTCCCTTTAGATAGCATTAGGGTTTACACCCCAAACTGAACTCTTTCCTTTAATCAACATTAGGGTTTTAAACCTTGAACTGAACTTTTTCCTTTAGTCAGCATTAGGGTTTTAAACCTTAAACTGAACTCTTCCCTTTAGTCAGCATTAGGGTTTTAAACCCTAAACTGAATTTTTCCCTTTTTGTCAGCATTAGGGTTTTAAACCCTAAACTGAACTTTTTCCATTTAGTCAGCATTAGGGTTTTAAACCCTAAACTGAACTTTTCCCCTTAGTCAGCATTAGGGTTTTAATCCCTAAACTGAACTTTTTCCTTTAGTCAGCATTAGGGTTTTAAACCCTAAACTGAACTATTCCCTTTAGTCAGCATTAGGGTTTTAAACCTTGAACTGAACTCTTTCCTTTAGTTAGCATTAGGGTTTTAAACCTTGAACTGAACTCTTTCCTTTAGTCACCATTAGGGTTTTAAACCTTAAACTGAACTCTTCACTTTAGTCAGCATTTGGGTTTTAAACCCTAAACTGAACTTATCCCTTTAATCAGGATTAGGGTTTTAAACCATAAACTGAGCTTTTTCCATTTAGTCAGCATTAGTGTTTTAAACACTAAACTGAACTTTTCCCTTTAATCAGGATTAGGGTTTTAAACCCTAAACTGACCTCTTCCCTTTAGTCAGTATTAGGGTTGTAAACCCTAAACTGAACTTTTCCCTTTAATCAGGATTAGGGTTTTGAACCCTAAACTGAACTATCCCCAGCTAGTCAGCATTAGGGTTTTAAACCCTAAACTGAACTTTTCCCTTTAGTCAGCATTAGGGTTTTAAACCCTAAACTGAACTTTTCCCTTTAGTCAGCATTAGGGTTTTAAACCCTAAACTGAACTTTTCCCTTTAGTTAGCATTAGGGTTTTAAACCCTAAACTGAACTCTTTCCTTTAGTCAGCATTAGGGTTTTAAACCTTAAACTGAACTCTTCCCTTTAGTCAGCATTCGGGTTTTAAACCCTAAACTGAACTTTTCCCTTTAGTCAGCATTAGGGTTTTAATCCCTAAATTGAACTTTTTCCTTTAATCAGTATTAGGGTTTTAAACCCTAAACTGAACTCTTCCCTTTAGTCAGCATTAGGGTTTTAAACCTTGAACTGAACTCTTTCTTTTAGTCAGCATTAGGGTTTTAACCTTGAACTGAACTCTTTCCTTTAGTCAGCATTAGGGTTTTAAACCTTAAATTGAACTCTTCCCTTTAGTCAGCATTAGGGTTTTAAACCATAAACTGAACTTATCCCTTTAATCAGGATTAGGGTTTTAAACCATAAACTGAACTCTTCCCTTTAGTCAGCATTAGGGTTTTAAACCCTAAACTGAACTTTTCCCTTTAGTCAGCATTAGGGTTTTAAACCCTAAACTGAACTTTTTCCATTTAGTTAGCATTAGGGTTTTAAACCCTAAACTGAACTCTTCCCTTTAGTCAGCATTAGGGTTTTAAACCCTAAACTGAGCTTTTTCCATTTAGTCAGTATTAGTGTTTTAAACCCTAAACTGAACTTTTCCCTTTAATCAGGATTAGGGTTTTAAACCTTGAACTGAACTCTTTCTTTTAGTCAGCATTAGGGTTTTAACCTTGAACTGAACTCTTTCCTTTAGTCAGCATTAGGGTTTTAAACCTTAAATTGAACTCTTCCCTTTTTGTCAGCATTAGGGTTTTAAACCCTAAACTGAACTTTTTCCATTTAGTCAGCATTAGGGTTTTAAACCCTAAACTGAACTTTTCCCCTTAGTCAGCATTAGGGTTTTAATCCCTAAACTGAACTTTTTCCTTTAGTCAGCATTAGGGTTTTAAACCCTAAACTGAACTATTCCCTTTAGTCAGCATTAGGGTTTTAAACCTTGAACTGAACTCTTTCCTTTAGTTAGCATTAGGGTTTTAAACCTTGAACTGAACTCTTTCCTTTAGTCACCATTAGGGTTTTAAACCTTAAACTGAACTCTTCACTTTAGTCAGCATTTGGGTTTTAAACCCTAAACTGAACTTATCCCTTTAATCAGGATTAGGGTTTTAAACCATAAACTGAGCTTTTTCCATTTAGTCAGCATTAGTGTTTTAAACACTAAACTGAACTTTTCCCTTTAATCAGGATTAGGGTTTTAAACCCTAAACTGACCTCTTCCCTTTAGTCAGTATTAGGGTTGTAAACCCTAAACTGAACTTTTCCCTTTAATCAGGATTAGGGTTTTGAACCCTAAACTGAACTATCCCCAGCTAGTCAGCATTAGGGTTTTAAACCCTAAACTGAACTTTTCCCTTTAGTCAGCATTAGGGTTTTAAACCCTAAACTGAACTTTTCCCTTTAGTCAGCATTAGGGTTTTAAACCCTAAACTGAACTTTTCCCTTTAGTTAGCATTAGGGTTTTAAACCCTAAACTGAACTCTTTCCTTTAGTCAGCATTAGGGTTTTAAACCTTAAACTGAACTCTTCCCTTTAGTCAGCATTCGGGTTTTAAACCCTAAACTGAACTTTTCCCTTTAGTCAGCATTAGGGTTTTAATCCCTAAATTGAACTTTTTCCTTTAATCAGTATTAGGGTTTTAAACCCTAAACTGAACTCTTCCCTTTAGTCAGCATTAGGGTTTTAAACCTTGAACTGAACTCTTTCTTTTAGTCAGCATTAGGGTTTTAACCTTGAACTGAACTCTTTCCTTTAGTCAGCATTAGGGTTTTAAACCTTAAATTGAACTCTTCCCTTTAGTCAGCATTAGGGTTTTAAACCATAAACTGAACTTATCCCTTTAATCAGGATTAGGGTTTTAAACCATAAACTGAACTCTTCCCTTTAGTCAGCATTAGGGTTTTAAACCCTAAACTGAACTTTTCCCTTTAGTCAGCATTAGGGTTTTAAACCCTAAACTGAACTTTTTCCATTTAGTTAGCATTAGGGTTTTAAACCCTAAACTGAACTCTTCCCTTTAGTCAGCATTAGGGTTTTAAACCCTAAACTGAGCTTTTTCCATTTAGTCAGTATTAGTGTTTTAAACCCTAAACTGAACTTTTCCCTTTAATCAGGATTAGGGTTTTAAACCCTAAACTGACCTCTTCCCTTAAGTCAGCATTAGGGTTGTAAACCCTAAACTGAACTTTTCCCTTTAATCAGGATTAGGGTTTTAAACCCTAAACTGAACTATCCCCAGCTAGTCAGCATTAGGGTTTTAAACCCTAAACTGAACTTTTTCCTTTAGTCAGCATTAGGGTGTTAAACCCTAAACTGAACTTTTTCCCTTTAGTCAGCATTAGGGTTTTAAACCCTAAACTGAACTTTTTCCCTCAGTCAGCATTAGGGTTTTAAACCCTAAACTGAACTTTTTCCTTTAGTCAGCATTAGGGTTTTAAACCCTAAACTGAACTTTTCCCTTTAGTCAGCATTAGGGTTTTAAACCCTAAACTGAACTTTTCCCTTTAGTCAGCATTAGGGTTTTAAACCCTAAACTGAACTTTTTCCTTTAGTTAGCATTAGGGTTTTAAACCCTAAACTGAACTCTTTCCTTTAGTCAGCATTAGGGTTTTAAACCTTGAACTAAACTCTTTCCTTTAGTCAGCATTAGGGTTTTAAACCTTAAACTGAACTCTTCCCTTTAGTCAGCATTCGGGTTTTAAACCCTAAACTGAACTTTTCCCTTTAGTCAGCATTAGGGTTTTAATCCCTAAATTGAACTTTTTCCTTTAATCAGTATTAGGGTTTTAAACCCTAAACTGAACTCTTCCCTTTAGTCAGCATTAGGGTTTTAAACCTTGAACTGAACTCTTTCTTTTAGTCAGCATTAGGGTTTTAACCTTGAACTGAACTCTTTCCTTTAGTCAGCATTAGGGTTTTAAACCTTAAATTGAACTCTTCCCTTTAGTCAGCATTAGGGTTTTAAACCATAAACTGAACTTATCCCTTTAATCAGGATTAGGGTTTTAAACCATAAACTGAACTCTTCCCTTTAGTCAGCATTAGGGTTTTAAACCCTAAACTGAACTTTTCCCTTTAGTCAGCATTAGGGTTTTAAACCCTAAACTGAACTTTTTCCATTTAGTTAGCATTAGGGTTTTAAACCCTAAACTGAACTCTTCCCTTTAGTCAGCATTAGGGTTTTAAACCCTAAACTGAGCTTTTTCCATTTAGTCAGTATTAGTGTTTTAAACCCTAAACTGAACTTTTCCCTTTAATCAGGATTAGGGTTTTAAACCCTAAACTGACCTCTTCCCTTAAGTCAGCATTAGGGTTGTAAACCCTAAACTGAACTTTTCCCTTTAATCAGGATTAGGGTTTTAAACCCTAAACTGAACTATCCCCAGCTAGTCAGCATTAGGGTTTTAAACCCTAAACTGAACTTTTTCCTTTAGTCAGCATTAGGGTTTTAAACCCTAAACTGAACTTTTTCCTTTAGTCAGCATTAGGGTGTTAAACCCTAAACTGAACTTTTTCCCTTTAGTCAGCATTAGGGTTTTAAACCCTAAACTGAACTTTTTCCCTCAGTCAGCATTAGGGTTTTAAACCCTAAACTGAACTTTTTCCTTTAGTCAGCATTAGGGTTTTAAACCCTAAACTGAACTTTTCCCTTTAGTCAGCATTAGGGTTTTAAACCCTAAACTGAACTTTTTCCATTTAGTCAGCATTAGGGTTTTAAACCCTAAACTTAACTTTTCTCTTTAATCAGGATTAGGGTTTTAAACCCTAAACTGAACTTTTTCCTTTAGCCAGCATTAAGGTTTTAAACCCGAAACTAAACTATTCCCCTTAAGTCAGCATTAGGGTTTTAAACCCTAAGCTGAACTTTTTCCCTTAGTTAGCATTAGGGTTTTAAACCCGAAACTAAACTTTTCCACTTTAGTAAGCATTAGGGTTTTTAACCCTAAACTGAACTTTTTCCCTTAGTTAGCGTTAGGGTTTTAAACCCGAAACTAAACTTTTTCCCTTTAGTCAGCATTAGGGTTTTAAACCCTACACTGAACTTTTCCCTTTAATCACGATTAGAGTTTTAAACCCTAAACTCAACTTTTCCCTTTAGTCAGCATTAGGGTTTTAAACCCTAAACTTAACTTTTCCCTTTAGATAGCATTAGGGTTTACACCCCAAACTGAACTCTTTCCTTTAGTCAACATTAAGGGTTTTAAACCTTGAACTGAACTCTTTCCTTTAGTCAGCATTAGGGTTTTAAACCTTAAACTGAACTCTTCCCTTTAGTCAGCATTAGGGTTTTAAACCCTAAACTGAATTTTTCCCTTTTGTCAGCATTAGGGTTTTAAACCCTAAACTGAACTTTTTCCATTTAGTCAGCATTAGGGTTTTAAACCCTAAACTGAACTTTTCCCCTTAGTCAGCATTAGGGTTTTAATCCCTAAACTGAACTTTTTCCTTTAGTCAGCATTAGGGTTTTAAACCCTAAACTGAACTATTCCCTTTAGTCAGCATTAGGGTTTTAAACCTTGAACTGAACTCTTTCCTTTAGTCAGCATTAGGGTTTTAAACCTTGAACTGAACTCTTTCCTTTAGTCAGCATTAGGGTTTTAAACCTTAAACTGAACTCTTCACTTTAGTCAGCATTTGGGTTTTAAACCCTAAACTGAACTTATCCCTTTAATCAGGATTAGGGTTTTAAACCATAAACTGAACTCTTCCCTTTAGTCAGCATTAGGGTTTTAAACCCTAAACTGAACTTTTCCCTTTAGTGAGCATTAGGGTTTTAAACCCTAAACTGAACTTTTTCCATTTAGTCAGCGTTAGGGTTTTAAACCCTAAACTGAACTCTTCCCTTTAGTTAGCATTAGGGTTTTAAACCCTAAACTGAGCTTTTTCCATTTAGTCAGCATTAGTGTTTTAAACACTAAACTGAACTTTTCCCTTTAATCAGGATTAGGGTTTTAAACCCTAAACTGACCTCTTCCCTTTAGTCAGTATTAGTGTTGTAAACCCTAAACTGAACTTTTCCCTTTAATCAGGATTAGGGTTTTGAACCCTAAACTGAACTATCCCCAGCTAGTCAGCATTAGGGTTTTAAACCCTAAACTGAACTTTTCCCTTTAGTCAGCATTAGGGTTTTAAACCCTAAACTGAACTTTTCCCTTTAGTCAGCATTAGGGTTTTAAACCCTAAACTGAACTTTTCCCTTTAGTTAGCATTAGGGTTTTAAACCCTAAACTGAACTCTTTCCTTTAGTCAGCATTAGGGTTTTAAACCTTGAACTAAACTCTTTCCTTTAGTCAGCATTAGGGTTTTAAACCTTAAACTGAACTCTTCCCTTTAGTCAGCATTCGGGTTTTAAACCCTAAACTGAATTTTTCCCTTTTTGTCAGCATTAGGGTTTTAAACCCTAAACTGAACTTTTTCCATTTAGTCAGCATTAGGGTTTTAAACCCTAAACTGAACTTTTCCCCTTAGTCAGCATTAGGGTTTTAATCCCTAAACTGAACTTTTTCCTTTAGTCAGCATTAGGGTTTTAAACCCTAAACTGAACTATTCCCTTTAGTCAGCATTAGGGTTTTAAACCTTGAACTGAACTCTTTCCTTTAGTTAGCATTAGGGTTTTAAACCTTGAACTGAACTCTTTCCTTTAGTCAGCATTAGGGTTTTAAACCTTAAACTGAACTCTTCACTTTAGTCAGCATTTGGGTTTTAAACCCTAAACTGAACTTATCCCTTTAATCAGGATTAGGGTTTTAAACCATAAACTGAACTCTTCCCTTTAGTCAGCATTAGGGTTTTAAACCCTAAACTGAACTTTTCCCTTTAGTGAGCATTAGGGTTTTAAACCCTAAACTGAACTTTTTCCATTTAGTCAGCGTTAGGGTTTTAAACCCTAAACTGAACTCTTCCCTTTAGTTAGCATTAGGGTTTTAAACCCTAAACTGAGCTTTTTCCATTTAGTCAGCATTAGTGTTTTAAACACTAAACTGAACTTTTCCCTTTAATCAGGATTAGGGTTTTAAACCCTAAACTGACCTCTTCCCTTTAGTCAGTATTAGTGTTGTAAACCCTAAACTGAACTTTTCCCTTTAATCAGGATTAGGGTTTTGAACCCTAAACTGAACTATCCCCAGCTAGTCAGCATTAGGGTTTTAAACCCTAAACTGAACTTTTCCCTTTAGTCAGCATTAGGGTTTTAAACCCTAAACTGAACTTTTCCCTTTAGTCAGCATTAGGGTTTTAAACCCTAAACTGAACTTTTCCCTTTAGTTAGCATTAGGGTTTTAAACCCTAAACTGAACTCTTTCCTTTAGTCAGCATTAGGGTTTTAAACCTTGAACTAAACTCTTTCCTTTAGTCAGCATTAGGGTTTTAAACCTTAAACTGAACTCTTCCCTTTAGTCAGCATTCGGGTTTTAAACCCTAAACTGAATTTTTCCCTTTTTGTCAGCATTAGGGTTTTAAACCCTAAACTGAACTTTTTCCATTTAGTCAGCATTAGGGTTTTAAACCCTAAACTGAACTTTTCCCCTTAGTCAGCATTAGGGTTTTAATCCCTAAACTGAACTTTTTCCTTTAGTCAGCATTAGGGTTTTAAACCCTAAACTGAACTATTCCCTTTAGTCAGCATTAGGGTTTTAAACCTTGAACTGAACTCTTTCCTTTAGTCAGCATTAGGGTTTTAAACCTTGAACTGAACTCTTTCCTTTAGTCAGCATTAGGGTTTTAAACCTTAAACTGAACTCTTCACTTTAGTCAGCATTTGGGTTTTAAACCCTAAACTGAACTTATCCCTTTAATCAGGATTAGGGTTTTAAACCATAAACTGAACTCTTCCCTTTAGTCAGCATTAGGGTTTTAAACCCTAAACTGAACTTTTCCCTTTAGTCAGCATTAGGGTTTTAAACCCTAAACTGAACTTTTCCCTTTAGTTAGCATTAGGGTTTTAAACCCTAAACTGAACTCTTTCCTTTAGTCAGCATTAGGGTTTTAAACCTTAAACTGAACTCTTCCCTTTAGTCAGCATTCGGGTTTTAAACCCTAAACTGAATTTTTCCCTTTTTGTCAGCATTAGGGTTTTAAACCCTAAACTGAACTTTTTCCATTTAGTCAGCATTAGGGTTTTAAACCCTAAACTGAACTTTTCCCCTTAGTCAGCATTAGGGTTTTAATCCCTAAACTGAACTTTTTCCTTTAGTCAGCATTAGGGTTTTAAACCCTAAACTGAACTATTCCCTTTAGTCAGCATTAGGGTTTTAAACCTTGAACTGAACTCTTTCCTTTAGTTAGCATTAGGGTTTTAAACCTTGAACTGAACTCTTTCCTTTAGTCAGCATTAGGGTTTTAAACCTTAAACTGAACTCTTCACTTTAGTCAGCATTTGGGTTTTAAACCCTAAACTGAACTTATCCCTTTAATCAGGATTAGGGTTTTAAACCATAAACTGAACTCTTCCCTTTAGTCAGCATTAGGGTTTTAAACCCTAAACTGAACTTTTCCCTTTAGTGAGCATTAGGGTTTTAAACCCTAAACTGAACTTTTTCCATTTAGTCAGCGTTAGGGTTTTAAACCCTAAACTGAACTCTTCCCTTTAGTTAGCATTAGGGTTTTAAACCCTAAACTGAGCTTTTTCCATTTAGTCAGCATTAGTGTTTTAAACACTAAACTGAACTTTTCCCTTTAATCAGGATTAGGGTTTTAAACCCTAAACTGACCTCTTCCCTTTAGTCAGTATTAGTGTTGTAAACCCTAAACTGAACTTTTCCCTTTAATCAGGATTAGGGTTTTGAACCCTAAACTGAACTATCCCCAGCTAGTCAGCATTAGGGTTTTAAACCCTAAACTGAACTTTTCCCTTTAGTCAGCATTAGGGTTTTAAACCCTAAACTGAACTTTTCCCTTTAGTCAGCATTAGGGTTTTAAACCCTAAACTGAACTTTTCCCTTTAGTTAGCATTAGGGTTTTAAACCCTAAACTGAACTCTTTCCTTTAGTCAGCATTAGGGTTTTAAACCTTGAACTAAACTCTTTCCTTTAGTCAGCATTAGGGTTTTAAACCTTAAACTGAACTCTTCCCTTTAGTCAGCATTCGGGTTTTAAACCCTAAACTGAATTTTTCCCTTTTTGTCAGCATTAGGGTTTTAAACCCTAAACTGAACTTTTTCCATTTAGTCAGCATTAGGGTTTTAAACCCTAAACTGAACTTTTCCCCTTAGTCAGCATTAGGGTTTTAATCCCTAAACTGAACTTTTTCCTTTAGTCAGCATTAGGGTTTTAAACCCTAAACTGAACTATTCCCTTTAGTCAGCATTAGGGTTTTAAACCTTGAACTGAACTCTTTCCTTTAGTCAGCATTAGGGTTTTAAACCTTGAACTGAACTCTTTCCTTTAGTCAGCATTAGGGTTTTAAACCTTAAACTGAACTCTTCACTTTAGTCAGCATTTGGGTTTTAAACCCTAAACTGAACTTATCCCTTTAATCAGGATTAGGGTTTTAAACCATAAACTGAACTCTTCCCTTTAGTCAGCATTAGGGTTTTAAACCCTAAACTGAACTTTTCCCTTTAGTGAGCATTAGGGTTTTAAACCCTAAACTGAGCTTTTTCCATTTAGTTAGTATTAGTGTTTTAAACCCTAAACTGAACTTTTCCCTTTAATCAGGATTAGGGTTTTAAACCCTAAACTGACCTCTTCCCTTAAGTCAGCATTAGGGTTGTAAACCCTAAACTAAACTTTTCCCTTTAATCAGGATTAGGGTTTTAAACCCTAAACTGAACTATCCCCAGCTAGTCAGCATTAGGGTTTTAAACCCTAAACTGAACTTTTTCCTTTAGTCAGCATTAGGGTTTTAAACCCTAAACTGAACTTTTTCCTTTAGTCAGCATTAGGGTGTTAAACCCTAAACTGAACTTTTTCCCTTTAGTCAGCATTAGGGTTTTAAACCCTAAACTGAACTTTTTCCCTCAGTCAGCATTAGGGTTTTAAACCCTAAACTGAACTTTTTCCTTTAGTCAGCATTAGGGTTTTAAACCCTAAACTGAACTTTTCCCTTTAGTCAGCATTAGGGTTTTAAACCCTAAACTGAACTTTTCCCTTTAGTCAGCATTAGTGTTTTAAACCCTAAACTGAACTTTTCCCTTTAATCAGGATTAGGGTTTTAAACCCTAAACTGACCTCTTCCCTTTAGTCAGCATTAGGGTTGTAAACCCTAAACTGAACTTTTCCCTTTAATCAGGATTAGGGTTTTAAACCCTAAACTGAACTATCCCCAGCTAGTCAGCATTAGGGTTTTAAACCCTAAACTGAACTTTTTCCTTTAGTCAGCATTAGGGTTTTAAACCCTAAACTGAACTTTTTCCTTTAGTCAGCATTAGGGTGTTAAACCCTAAACTGAACTTTTTCCCCTTTAGTCAGCATTAGGGTTTTAAACCCTAAACTGAACTTTTTCCCTCAGTCAGCATTAGGGTTTTAAACCCTAAACCGAACTTTTTCCCTCAGTCAGCATTAGGGTTTTAAACCCTAAACTGAACTTTTTCCTTTAGTCAGCATTAGGGTTTTAAACCCTAAACTGAACTTTTCCCTTTAGTCAGCATTAGGGTTTTAAACCCTAAACTGAACTTTTTCCATTTAGTCAGCATTAGGGTTTTAAACCCTAAACTTAACTTTTCTCTTTAATCAGGATTAGGGTTTTAAACCCTAAACAGAACTTTTTCCTTTAGCCAGCATTAGGGTTTTAAACCCAAAACTAAACTATTCCCCTGTAGTCAGCATTAGGGTTTTAAACCCTAAGCTGAACTTTTTCCCTTAGTTAGCATTAGGGTTTTAAACCCGAAACTAAACTTTTCCACTTTAGTAAGCATTAGGGTTTTTAACCCTAAACTGAACTCTTTCCCTTAGTTAGCTTTAGGGTTTTAAACCCGAAACTAAACTTTTCCCCTTTAGTCAGCATTAGGGTTTTAAACCCTACACTGAACTTTTCCCTTTAATCAGGATTAGAGTTTTAAACCCTAAACTCAACTTTTCCCTTTAGTCAGCATTAGGGTTTTAAACCCTAAACTTAACTTTTCCCTTTAGATAGCATTAGGGTTTACACCCCAAACTGAACTCTTTCCTTTAGTCAACATTAGGGTTTTAAACCTTGAACTGAACTCTTTCCTTTAGTCAGCATTAGGGTTTTAAACCTTAAACTGAACTCTTCCCTTTAGTCAGCATTAGGGTTTTAAACCCTAAACTGAACTTTTTCAATTTTTGTCAGCATTAGGGTTTTAAACCCTAAACTGAACTTTTTCCATTTAGTCAGCATTAGGGTTTTAAACCCTAAACTGAACTTTTCCCCTTAGTCAGCATTAGGGTTTTAATCCCTAAACTGAACTTTTTCCTTTAGTCAGCATTAGGGTTTTAAACCCTAAACTGAACTATTCCCTTTAGTCAGCATTAGGGTTTTAAACCTTGAACTGAACTCTTTCCTTTAGTTAGCATTAGGGTTTTAAACCTTGAACTGAACTCTTTCCTTTAGTCAGCATTAGGGTTTTAAACCTTAAACTGAACTCTTCCCTTTAGTCAGCATTTGGGTTTTAAACCCTAAACTGAACTTATCCCTTTAATCAGGATTAGGGTTTTAAACCATAAACTGAACTCTTCCCTTTAGTCAGCATTAGGGTTTTAAACCCTAAACTGAACTTTTCCCTTTAGTCAGCATTAGGGTTTTAAACCCTAAACTGAACTTTTTCCATTTAGTCAGCATTAGGGTTTTAAACCCTAAACTGAACTTTTCCCTTTAATCAGGATTAGGGTTTTAAACCCTAAACTGAACTTTTTCCCTTTAGTCAGCATTAGTGTTTTAAACACTAAACTGAACTTTTCCCTTTAATCAGGATTAGGGTTTTAAACCCTAAACTGACCTATCCCCAGCTAGTCAGCATTAGGGTTTTAAACCCTAAACTGAACTTTTTCCTTTAGTCAGCATTAGGGTTTTAAACCCTAAACTGAACTTTTTCCTTTAGTCAGCATTAGGGTGTTAAACCCTAAACTGAACTTTTTCCCCTTTAGTCAGCATTAGGGTTTTAAACCCTAAACTGAACTTTTTCCCTCAGTCAGCATTAGGGTTTTAAACCCTAAACCGAACTTTTTCCCTCAGTCAGCATTAGGGTTTTAAACCCTAAACTGAACTTTTTCCTTTAGTCAGCATTAGGGTTTTAAACCCTAAACTGAACTTTTCCCTTTAGTCAGCATTAGGGTTTTAAACCCTAAACTGAACTTTTTCCATTTAGTCAGCATTAGGGTTTTAAACCCTAAACTTAACTTTTCTCTTTAATCAGGATTAGGGTTTTAAACCCTAAACAGAACTTTTTCCTTTAGCCAGCATTAGGGCTTTAAACCCGAAACTAAACTATTCCCCTTTAGTCAGCATTAGGGTTTTAAACCCTAAGCTGAACTTTTTCCCTTAGTTAGCATTAGGGTTTTAAATCCGAAACTAAACTTTTCCACTTTAGTAAGCATTAGGGTTTTTAACCCTAAACTGAACTTTTTCCCTTAGTTAGCGTTAGGGTTTTAAACCCGAAACTAAACTTTTCCCCTTTAGTCAGCATTAGGGTTTTAAACCCTACACTGAACTTTTCCCTTTAATCAGGATTAGAGTTTTAAACCCTAAACTCAACTTTTCCCTTTAGTCAGCATTAGGGTTTTAAACCCTAAACTTAACTTTTCCCTTTAGATAGCATTAGGGTTTACACCCCAAACTGAACTCTTTCCTTTAGTCAACATTAGGGTTTTAAACCTTGAACTGAACTCTTTCCTTTAGTCAGCATTAGGGTTTTAAACCTTAAACTGAACTCTTCCCTTTAGTCAGCATTAGGGTTTTAAACCCTAAACTGAATTTTTCCCTTTTTGTCAGCATTAGGGTTTTAAACCCTAAACTGAACTTTTTCCATTTAGTCAGCATTAGGGTTTTAAACCCTAAACTGAACTTTTCCCCTTAGTCAGCATTAGGGTTTTAATCCCTAAACTGAACTTTTTCCTTTAGTCAGCATTAGGGTTTTAAACCCTAAACTGAACTATTCCCTT
>NW_027184452.1:0-19434 GCF_000393655.2 Nicotiana sylvestris
AACTATCGCGTGAAGTTTATAGTTCGCGCGATACTTCGCGCGTTTCAGTTAGAGTTAAGGCAGAAAGGTTCGCGAAGATTTTTTATATATATATATTTACCTTAGCATCCGCCCTTGTTCACCTGCATTTATTAGTACAAAAAATTAAAAAAAATGTATATTCACAAATACCACAATCTTTGGGTTGCCTCCCAACCAGCGTCTTATTTTACATCGCGACATGACGCCATATTGCATTATTCATCAATTAAATCTACTGAGGTTTTGTGACGTTGAATGTCACCACCCCAATAGTGTTTAATTCGTTAACCATTTACCAAGAACGTGCCAATTGAACTAATGTTTTGCAATTCAACTGTTCCATGAGTAGTTACACTTGCTACAACAAAAGGGCCTGCCCAAAGGGACTTAAGCTTTCCAGGAAAAAGCTTTAGCCTTGAGTTGAACAAGAGAACTTCTTGACCCGGCTCAAACTCACGATGTTGGATGTGTTTGTCGTGCCACTTCTTGGTCTTTTCTTTATATAACTTGGCATTTTCATAAGCATGCAACCGAAACTCATCAAGTTCATTGAGTTGTAGCAGTCTTTTTTCTCCAGCTAAGTCCATATTCATATTTAGCTTTTTGATTGCCCAATAAGCTTTATGTTCTATCTCAACAGGCAAATGACATGCTTTTCCATAAACCAACCTGTATGGAGAAGTACCTATTGGAGTCTTGTATGCAGTTCGGTAAGCCCACAATGCATCTTCTAACTTACCGGACCAATCTTTCCTATTTGCGCTCACAGTTTTCTCCAAAATCTGTTTTACCTCCCTGTTTGACACTTCAACTTGACCACTCGTTTGAGGGTGATATGCAGTAGCAACCTTGTGTCTTACACCATATTTTGCTAGAACATTTTTCAACAATTTGTTGCAAAACTGTGTTCCTCCATCACTTATCAACACCCTTGGAGTTCTAAAGCGTGTAAAAATATGCTTCTTCACAAAACTTACCACTACCTTCGCATCATTAGTAGGAAGAGCAATGGCCTCAACCCACTTAGACACATAATCCACTGCAACCAAAATATATTTGTGCCCATTAGAATACAAAAATGGTCCCATAAAATCTATTCCCCAGACATCAAAGAGATCTACTGCCAAAATATTTTGTAAAGGCATCTCGTGCTTCTTCGTGATCGTTCCGGCTCTTTGGCACCTGTCACAATTTTTAACAAAAGCATGTGCATCTTTAAATAATTTTGGCCAGTAAAAACCTGATTGCAAAACCTTTTGTGCAGTTCTGTCTCCACCATGATGACCTCCATAAAGAGAAGAATGACAGTCATGCAATATTGCATTCATCTCCTCCTCAGGGACACACCTTCTTACCAATTGATCTGCGCATTGCTTGTATAGAAAAGGCTCGTCCCACATGTAGAATCTCACATCATGTAAGAACCTTCTTCTATGGTCAGCTGTGAATTCTGGTGGAGTCACCCCACTTGCAATGAAATTCACATAATCAGCATACCACGGGGTTTCATCCAAAGTGATGGCTAGCAAATGTTCGTTAGGGAATGTTTTTTTGATTGATTCTCCTTCAGTAACATGGGCTCTATTTTCGTGCCATGATAAATGATCTGCAACCTGATTCTCTGTTCCCTTTCGATCTCGAATCTCCAAATCAAATTCCTGCAAAAGAAGAACCCATCGAATTAACCTTGGTTTGGCATCTTTCTTTGCAAATAAATACCTGATAGCTGAGTAATCTGTATAAACTATGACTTTGGTTCCCACTAGATAGGACCTAAATTTATCAAATGCCCATACTATTGCGAGCAACTTTTTTTAAGTAACAGTGTAATTCATTTGAGTTGGATTAAGAGTTCTACTAGCATAGTTAATGGAATAAAATATTTTCTCTTTCTGCTGCCCCAAAACAGCTCCAATGGCTATATCACTTGCATCACACATCAATTCAAATGGAAGTTTCCAATCTGGAGCAATGATAATCGGTGCAGTAACTAATCTTCATTTCAGCTCATCAAATGCTTTCAGACAAGCATCATCAAACTTGAAGGATGTATCTTTTTCAAGAAGCCTGCACAAAGGAGATGAAATTTTTGAAAAATCTTTAATGAAAAGACGGTAAAAACCCGTATGGCCTAAGAAACTGCGAATGCCTCTAACTGATGTCGGTGGAGGTAATTTTTCAACTGCTTCCACCTTTGCTTTATCCACCTGCAATCCATTCTTGGACACTTTATGCCCTAGGACTATGCCTTCTCGTACCATGAAATGACATTTTTCCCAATTTAGTACCAAATTTGTTTCTTCACACCTAGCAAGGACCTTATCAATATTCATTAAACATTCATCAAAAGAACATCCAAATACAGAAAAATCATCCATAAATACTTCCACAAATCTTTCAACCATATCAGTGAAAATAGCCATCATACATCTTTGAAAAGTCGCAGGTGCATTGCAAAGACCAAATTACATTCTTTTAAATGCATATGTCCCACAGGGACATGTAAATGTGGTCTTCTCTTGGTCTTCTGGGGCTATAACAATTTGATTATATCCCATGTATCCATCCAAAAAACAGTAGTATTCTTGCCCGACTAATCTATCAAACATTTGGTCAATAAAGGGAAGGGGAAAATGGTCTTTTTGGGTGGCTGTATTCAATTTTCTACGGTTATTCCTCCTTTCTTTGGAACACATTGGACTGGACTTACCCATTTGCTATCAGATATTGGAAATACAATACCTGCATCAAGCCATTTAATCACTTCTTTTCTTACCACCTCTTTCATGTTCGGATTTAGGCGGCGTTGTTGTTCTATGCTTGGCTTGTGCCCTTCCTCCATGAGAATTTATGCATGCAAAAAGCTGGACTAATACCTCTTATGTCAGACATTGTCAACCCAATTGCTTTTTTATGGTCACGTAGTACTCTTAACAATTTCTCCTCCTGCAATTCAGACAAGTCAGCAGAAATAATAACAGGTAACATTTCAGAACTACCCAAATAAGCATAATGAAGGTGAGAAGGTAAAGGCTTTAATTCCAATTTGGGAGCTTCTTCAACTGAGGGCTTCAGAGGAGGACCATCTAGTCTGTTCAAAGGTTCAAAGGGATTTAAACCTTTTATATATTCACATGTTGCATTCAAAGTATGTTTTATCTCCTCAACCTCATCATTAATCTCCAAACTCTCAAACAACACAATTGCTTTTTCTAAAGAAACCTTCAAATATACACTTGGGGTAATAAGTTGTTCATCAATCTCCATGACAGATATCATAGACAATTCTTCATAATGGCGAGGAAGTTGAATTGCTTTATATACATTAAAAACAGCTTCCTCGTTGTCAACTCTCATGATCATTTTTCCTTCTCTTACTTTAATTATAGCATCACATGTAGCCAAGAGAGGTCTTCCCAATATAATAGGAACTTTTTCATCGGCCTGAAAATCCAAGATAATGAAATCAGTCGGGAAAATAAATTTCCCAATTTTCAGTAGCCCATCTTCAATCACCCCTTCCGGGTAAGTTATGGACCTGTCTGCTAGTTGCAACATCACAGTGGTGGGTTTTGGGGACCCCAAACCCAATTTTGTACAAAGACAATGACATCAAATTTATGCTTGCTCCCAAATAACAAAGTACATGGCCTACATCAACATTGCCTATTCTCACAAGTATAGTAAAGTTGCCAGGGTCCTTAAGCTTTTGAGGAAGCTTATTTTGGACCCTTGAAGTGCACTCCTTAGTAAGTGCAACTATTTCAAATTCAGTCAGCCTCCTCTTGTTAGCCACAATGTCTTTTATGTATTTGGAATATTTTGGAATATCACGAATCGCATCTACCAACGGAATATTTAATTGAATCTGACTCAACATAGAGAGAAATTTGTTGAATATGCGATCGTCGTTCTTTTTCTGCAATCTTTGTGGAAAAGGTGGTGGTGGCCTTGGAACATTCACAGGTGCTAAAATTGTATCATCTTTCTTTACTTCCTGTGTTGCTTTGGGAATCAATTCACCCTCACGTACAGGCTTGTCTTTTCTCTTCTTTGGAACTTCTTCTAATTCCCTTCCAGTTCTAAGTGTAATTGCACTAGCTTGCGGATTTTTCTCTATATCACTTGGAAGAGCACCTACAGGCCTAGTATTTTAATTTGCAGCTAGTTGTCCCAATTGTCTTTCAAGATTTCTAAAATCAGTTCTGAGTTGTTTGTTGTCATGCAATAATTTCTTCAATAAATCATTTGTATTTTCTTTTACCTGCTGGGGTGGCCTTGTGGTTGATTAAAATTTCCTTGGGGTCTATATTGATTCTGATTTGATTGATTTCCACCCCAAGAGAAATTAGGATGATTCCTCCAATTTGCATTGTAAGTGTTCCTATATTGTGCCTGTTGGTTCATCGGACCTCTACTTTGTTGCCCCACATAATAAATAGATTCAGGATTCGTTGGGAACATGTCACTTGTGTGATTATCACAACACATTTCACAACAAATCGACATTTGTTGAACATGTTGTGTTTGTTGTGTTTGGTTCATTGTCATTCTATTCATTTGATTCGCCAATTTTGCTATATCTGCTCTCATGGCGGAAAAGTCATCAAGTTCAAGTACCCCTACTGCTTTCTGTTTCATTGCTCTCCTTGGTTCTCCCTCACCTTGCCAATTATGATCATTAGCAGTGAAGTTGTTTAGCAGAAGTTGTATTTCACTATATGGCCTCGCCATACAACTACCTCCACAAGCTGAATCAAGATTCATTTTTGAAGTCTCGTCTAATCCATCAACAAAAGTATGGTCCAATACCTCATCAGTTTGACAATGATGTGGGCTGTCTCGAAGTAATTTCTTGTATCTTTCCCAAGCTTGGCGAAGAGTTTCACCATCCTATTGTTGAAACCCAAGAATCTGACTCTGCAAAGACTTTGTCTTTTTAGTGGGGAAAACGTGATTAATAATTTCTTTGCTAAATCATCCCAAGTATGTATTGAATTAGCAAGCTCCTTCTGCAGCAATTCTTTAGCTTCCCCCAGCAATGAAAACGGAAACAAGGTCAGCCTGACATAGTCCTTGGAAATATTTGGATAGTTGTAAGTATCAATCATTTCCAAAAAATTCTGAATGTGCCTTTGCGGGTCTTCATGAGATAGACTTACATATTGCCTGGTGGACTGAATCAGCTGTACCATGTACTGTTTAAGCTCAAAGTGACCAGTGATATCAGGCCTCACAATATCCTGAGTCATATTAGCAAGATTTGGCCTTGCAGCTTCTATCACCGGAAGCCCTCCATTACCTGCCATCACTGTTGGTTGTGGTTGAACTAAGATGTCCAACACTCTTTCTGTTTTGAATTTAGCTTCCAACTCTTTCCTTGCCTTATGAAGTGTCCTTGCAATTTCAGGATCAAGAGGGAAGAGATTGCTTGTGCTTCTACTCCTCCGCATTCAAGAGAAGAGCATGCGTGACACAAACAAAGTGAACTGAAAATTAATGCTTAAACCAATAGCTGATAAAAGCTTAACTCAGTCAAGTAGCTAATTTCCAAGTCCCCGGCAACGGCGCCAAAAACGTGTTGCAACCTAAACACTCACGCAAGTATACGCGATCGACAAGTAATATAGTAACTAGTAAAGTATCGTTCCCACGAGGATTTGTGATTAACTTATCAACTGATGCAAAGCCAAACAATTATTGATTTAAGCTAATTCATTACAAAATACATAAATAAACAACTTAAAACTTGACTGGTAATTTAACAATAATACTACACAAAGTTACTACACCACTTATACAATTTTCTTTTAACAATTAATAAGAGAGATATTCCGGGGTCATGGGCTTGCTAGAGATCATGCTACGCTTTTAGCTTAAAGATAATTTATTGAATTATCTAGGTTATTGATTATAGGGTTAATAATACCCATAAGAATCTGTCAATTTCTTATGCGCCTATTCAAGTTAAATTAATACCTATATTTCTATGGTATTAATATTAACTCAAATGTATTTACAAATCCTATTTCTCAACCAAGCAAGGTAATTAAGTATAGTTCTATCTTAATTGCGAATCTTTCACCCGATGCCCAGGATCCGGATCTTGCTCTATTTGATTCAATATGCAATCAAGAATTTCCTTTTTCAAGTTTAACTCAAGATTCGTAAATAGTATTTCACTGTTAGCTACGCAGTAAAATAATTAACAGTAGAATCAAATAAACAACCCATAATGATAAATTCAAGATCATCAATTTAAGCTTCAAACATCATAATCATCTAACACCCATAACCCCAGAATACTTGAGTTTTTAGCTACTCATAATTATACAAATATCAACAATAAAAGTTTTAAACATAATATAAGTAAATACAAGAAGAAAGTTTAGAAAAACTCTTTAAGTTCTTGCTTCAAGATTGTAATCCCCTTCTTTTCTTCACTTCAAGATTGAGTCTTCTCTTCCCTTTCTCTCTCTAATATTATTTCTTCCTCTAAAATCTGATCTATCCAATAATGGAGTTTTTGATTTATGTAAATTGAGTGGGATTAAGAAGGAATTCCAATTTAACCCCTAAATAAAGTTTCTCCGGATAGGACACGCGCGAACTATCACGCGAAGTATGGAGTTCGCGCGATACTTCCCGCGCTTCTCTTGGGTTCCAGGCAGAAAAGCTCGCGAACTATTGCGCGAAGTTTGGAAGTTAGCGCATTAGTTCGCGCTCTTCAGTAGCTCGATTTTGTCCATTTTTCCGTCTCGTCCTTGCGCACACTCGACTCCTAGGGGTTGTTCTTGCTCATAAATCATTCCAATCTCCTCTTGAAAGCATCATTTAGGCTCCTCATCCTGTAATGTATACATATCACAATTAGAGCCTATTTTTTATCAATTAACCATAATATGTCATCGGAATATAATCAAGCGGACGCATAAACAATAGTTAAATCACCTAGATTTCGCCTATTATCAATTGTTCTTCGGCTTTATTGTTCTTACTTTATTTTTCATACTTTGTTGCTCTTCACCTCGAGGCCCCCGAGATAATCGAGCTCGAGGGACTACTGTTCTAACAACACTAGTTTGGTTCATCAAATTTTCTTTCTTAAATCTAATATTACTTGTATATTCACTAGTATTAGAATAAACCACATATGTTTAAAACCACAAATCATATTTAATTGTTACTCACATTTTTCGATGTAAATAGTTTCGCGCCCACGTGAGGCTAGAGATAATAGTGATTATTTTAGCCCTATTTTTCTTATAACACACGTTTTTCTTCACACTTTTTTCTTATCAAAGATTCTTTGATTTCTGGATAAGATATGTCTAGCTCAGGAAACACATCCGTGAATGGAAATGACGGTCTCGAATCCCATGGAGAAAATAATGCAACAGTTTCAGAGACCGGTATGCCACTACTATACCCTGGGGTAGCACCAGCACCTAACCCCGTCAATGTTGGTTCATACGTTACCATGCACGTCGATTTGGACACTAATGTCGAAGGATATGTACGCAGAGGGGATCAACCTGATTCCTAAAGGACACAAGCTCAAAAAGAAAGATAAGTTAGTCTACGAGTAATTTTTGAGATGTTGCAAGCACAAAAAATTGCTATCACCTAGTTATAGAGTTAGCAAAAGACTCCGAGAATGCTCGAGGAAATCACGAAGAGGATCGAGTCGGTAGAAAAATGTAATTAATACAACAACAAAAAAGGTGGAAACATACAACAAAGAGTAGACCAGATACCGGGAGCACCTTCGACTTTGAAAGGACTGGATTCGAAGAAGTTTGTGCAAAAACCATTCCCTTAGAGTGTGGCTCTGAAGCCCATCCTGAAGATGTTTCGAATGCTAGACATCCCAAAATATAAAGGGACCACTAATCCCAACGAACATATCACCACATATGCTTGTGGCATAAAAGGAAATGATTTGAAAGACAATAAGATTGAGTCTGTTTCGCTAATATGTTTGGGGAAAATCTGTCTAAAGGTGCCATGATTTGGTACCATAATTTATTCCCAAATTCCATTGATTTGTTTGCCATGTTGGCAAACTCATTTGTAAAGTCACATGGCGGTACCATAAAAGTCGCAACAAGGAAGTCTAATGTATTCAAAATAAAGCAAAGGGAGAACTAGACGCTGAGGGAGTTTGTATCCCACTTCCAGTTAGAACAAATGGAGTTACCACCAGTCTCCGATGATTGGGTCGTACAAGCCTTCATTCAGGGGCTACATCAACGAAGTTTGATAGCTTCGAAGTAGTTGAAGCTGAACTTGATCGAGTATCCCGCTGTGACTTGGGCGGATGTGCATAACAGGTACCAATAAAAGATTAGGGTCGAGGATGGCCATTTTGGAGCCCCCTCGAGCTCAGTTTATCCAAGCAGGTTACTAGCGAAGGATTCAGGAAATGCAGATAGGGAGCCAAGGTCGAATAAGGAAAGATATCAGCCATACGTCGAAGATCGAAGGAACATTTCATGGCATAACATACCTCAGAATGATCGTGTCACACCTCCTTTTTCCGCACCCGCGAGGGTGCGTGGGGAGTTTTCTCCAATTGAAGGACAGTCGAAACGGGACTTGTTTATTTGTTTCAGAGTCGCCACCTGGGAACTTTAAGGTGTCCCAAGTCACCAGTTTTAATCCCTGAATCGAGGAGAATATGACTCTGTTTGTTATTTTGCGAACCAGAAATCCTGAGTAAGGAATTCTGTTAATCCGGAAGAAGGTGTTAAGCATTTCCGAATTCCGTGGTTCTAGCACGGTCGCTTAACTGTTTTTATTCTTGGCTTATCTTGATTTTACATTTTTATTGCAGAATTTTGTTACCGCTTCTGTTTATTGTTTACAATTATATAAACGAATTATGCTTACATATATTCGTATTAAATAGCTTTTATAATTACAGAGGATCGTGCCACGCATACGTGTACATAATGAAATTGACCATATTATAGTTTTTATTAAAAAATAACCATATATTCAAAATTTAAAATAAAATTAAGAACATCATCACCCTTTGTATTTAAACAATGAACTGCGCATCTCGGGTTATACGAAATTATTTTAACATCCTCGGAGAAATCCATTTTTATTAAAATGTTCACTCGAAGTTGCGCGAACGCATAATCCGAATTGCTTTTAGAAATATAATCAGGTTACGCGAACGCATCCCTAATTACGCCAAATATTCTTAATGGTAGTATAGATTTTTCACAAATTATTTATTATATCTATACATTTTATGTAAAAATCATGAGAAATCTCCATTTAAGGTACCCTTAAATTCTTGAAAAGAATTCACAATTTATTAAATGTTTATTGCGAATTATATTTTTTCGCGTATGAATTATATTCCTCCAAACTATTCAAATCCAAAGAAAGGAATAAACACATGATTAACACTATTTTTAATAAATACAACATATGTATACTCAAAAGGTGAATAGCGTATGAAACTTAAAAAAAATCAATTCTTGAAAGAAAATGATATTTTCGAAGAATTCTCGTTATTCCATTTGCAACGAATGTTAGTTTTACAATCTTAAACTTGTTACACATTATAAATCTAATCTCTTTCCACATTGCTTGTTCCTAATCTAATAGGCCTAATTATTTTGTTAATTCTGCGTAAAATATATATATATAGTCAAACCGATTTGATTCTCAATTTATGTGAACCATTGCTAAACACTAACTTTCGCATTGTAAAATTCCTAGGCCATTTGTTATTATGAAAGAGAACAAATCTACCTATTAACTTAATAAAATGATATTGCATACAACATTATTCGCCATATTTTAACATTGTGAACATAGCGAATTTTACTAATGCAACTTTCGACTATTGATCATAACCATTATTACGCCATATATGGACAAAATGCAACCAACATCATCTAGCCTTAATCCACAACCAAATAATCAAAATATGCTAACAATGCATTTTCTTGACATTTCCATACTACTCTGTACCTGACTAACAATGTCATACCTCTTAATTAATGGATACCAATTTGGAGGGTCATGTTTTAATACTGAGATTAATACTGAGATGTATACCGGTTGATACATATATCCATGGTTTCTATATTTCTAAGGGTTATTTCTTTCCTGTGTTGATAACTTTTTCTTTTAACGTCGTTATTAAGTCTGTTCAAGATATATAATATAAGTATTTTGTACTCAATATTTTCTTCTAATAAATACGTGTGGTTGCGGTTGTTCATTCAGATTTAATATTTATCCTTATCATGTCTTTTACTAAACATATTCCCTCTAACCTCTTTGTTTATCATAGAGTTTATCATATTTTAATAAGTTATACTGAACAATCTTTTCTGGTCACTACCATATTTTTCATGCTTCAATCATTTACCCTAACAGCGCCTCAACTCTGTGTACTCCCCTAAACGGCTTCCTTGCCTACTGGTTTCCACTTTAGGATGGCATAGTCTGGGCTTAACTACTCTCAGCATTATTAGACAGGCAAACTTTCTCAAGATGTTCTTTATAACAGTACTATAACATGATAAACAATTATGATATTCAAGAGATTATAAGGAATATAAGAGTTTAGTTAAACATGATTATGAATAAACTTACCTGGTTTTGTAACTCGTTTGAATGCTCCATAGCTGTTTTAGATACTTGTAAATAACTCAGATATTTCTTACAAGAGAGAAGATAAGAGAGAATATTAGAGAGAGAAGGTAAGGGTGAGGATGTCTGAGGGTGTCCTTCCTTCCTCGGATGTACATTCTATATAAAGAAAATTAAAACGACTCTTACTGTTTACAAATGACTCCTACTATTCATGAACGACCTTTACTGTTCATGATTATGACATATACTATTTACTTTATGACTCTTACTATTCATGAACGACCTTTACTGTTCATGATTATGACATATACTATTTACTTTATGACTCTTACTATTCATGAACGACCTTTACTGTTCATGAATGCGACTAGTACTATTTACTTTACATTATATGTTTCCAGTAGCTGTCTTCTTCTTTTGTCTTCTTGTTGATACCTTCATTCTAGTTGGACTTCTGGTACATAGTTATCATCTCCGTTGCACTTTGAACATATGTGGTCTGGATATTTGTGTCCTACTAGTTTGCAGTATCTTGTTAATAACTCGTTTGAAATAAATTCTTTTTTCAATGCTCTGGTAGTTGGTTGCATTTCTGGCTTTAATAATGATAAAATCCATTTCTGGACTTCATCCATATCTCCTTGTCGTAGTTCCTTTGAGTTGGCATATATCATTAACTGGTCTCTGGAATAGTAGCTCCAGATAGCATTTCCTTGTAGATAATTGTTAGCTAGTTCTTGAATAATAGTTGCTATACCAATTATTCTTTTATTGGCATAGAAACTTGGTATCTCCATTTTCTGTATCTCCGGTTGTTTCTCTATCTCTTCCGGTATTATCATATCTCGTGTTAGTCCTATCTTTATCACCTGTATTATGGGTTTTATTTCATCATATAGTATTTCCGCTGGTGCTGTATAGAATTTGATGAAGAATAGGTTGCCTTTTGTAATTCTCTTGAAGGTGACAAATGCTTTGTATAGCTCTGGTATTCCAATTATTTCTTCTCCGTCATGGGTATATACTGTGCTAAGTAGTCCGTAGTTGTAACATGTTTTTACTAGGTTTGCTTTTGTTTTTGGCTGGGCTATAAGCCTATTATATCCCTGTAGTTTTTGGGTTACATAATCTTGTGTTGGATCTGTAGTAGTTGTTGATCTAGGGTTTAGGTTCAGAAATGTCTGGATTTTATATATATTCTCAATATATGTTTGAGTAATATGGTTATATACCTTTTTGTTGTGGTGTAGGCTATTAGCATAGGTTGAAGTTTGTGGGGCTATAACTATTGCTTCTCTTGGCTTTTTTGATGTAAATGGCTTATCAAATACGGTATTTAGGTTTACATTGATATGTGGCTTTTTGCTAACTTGTTTGCTTGTACCTGCAGCTGTATATAAAGCAACTGTGTTATGGGTTTTTTGGAGTTTCCCAACGTCTCCTTCTACCTCTGGAAGTTTAGAGTCTTCCGATCGACTTAGCTCCGCATTTTTATAGTCATGCTGCTGACTTTCTAGCTGTTGTAATCTTTTTCCCATACTCTCCATCTGTAAGGATAGAGTAGTAAGGATTGTAAATATGTCTTTTGATTCTTGGCTTTCATCTGTTTGGGTACCTTTGTCTTGATAGGTAGTCTGCAATAACATTCTTGTCAGTTCGTATTACTTCAATTGTAAATGTAAAATTTTGTATATTTAATACAAGTCTCCTTATTTCCTTTGTAGTTACTGAATCCTGTACTTTCCGAGTTATCCACCATTTTACTTGTGTATTATCTGTTCTTACTATAAATTTGTTATAAACAATATATGGCTCAAATGCTAACAAACATTTATATAATCCAAATAGTTCTTTCCTATTTATCTCCCATTTTAATTGTGGTTCCGTGTATGATCCGGAATAATATCTACAATGGTGTTCAATTTTTTCATTATCATATTTATATTTTAGAACTCCTCCGTAGCTGTGATCACTAGAATCAGTTTCTACAATATATGTAAATTGTTTCTTTTCATCTGGAAAATATAGTTTTGGTAATTTTTTACACATATTTTTTATCTTCTGTATATGTATTTTATCTTTTTCGTCAAAATGATATTCTATGTCCTTTTTTAATTTTTTCTGTAATGGTTTTAAGTTTTCTGCTAATTTAGGAATATATTCTCTTACTTGGTTAACCAATCCTAAAAATGATTGTAACTTCTTTTTTGTATCAAGTGTTTCATTCAAGTTAATTATTTTTTGTACTACATGGGTTTGCATTTTTATTCCGTTTTTATCTATTTGTATACCTAAAAATTCTATTTGATTTTTCATTACTTCTGCTTTCTTTTTACTTAAACTTATTCCTGATATTTCTACAATGTGTATGAATTTTTCTAGTAGTTTTATATGTTCGTTCTCTGTTCTAGAATATAGCAATATATCATCTATATATATTATACAATTTTCTAATTGGTTGAAGTAATTATCCATAAAATGTTGATACCTACCTGGTGCATTTTTATATCCAAAAGGTAATACGTTCCATTCGTAAAATCCTTGTGGTACTGTGAATGCTGTTAACTTTTTAGATTCATCTTCTAGTTTTAAATGGTAAAATCCTGATTTACAGTCAAATTTACTAAAATAGTTATATCCTTGTATTTGTCTAATTTTTAGTATTTTATTTGGTATCGGATAATTATATGTTTTTGTTTTTGCATTTAAGTTTCTATAATCTATAACCATACGGCTTTTTCCTCTTTTTTGTTCACTATGCTTATTTACTATAAATGCTGGGCTAGTATGTTTACTATTACTTTCTTGTATGTAGTTATTATCTAATAATTCTTTTATATGCATTTTAAATTCTGTTAAATCATTAAAATTGTATTTTAAAGGTTTTTGTGTTATTATGCTATTTTCATCTATTAGTTCAATCTTTATTTTTGTTTGATGTTTTTCCCATCCTTGGAGTGGATTATCATTATATAGTAATTCTAGTTTATCTTGTAGTGGTTTTATCTTATTTATTGAGAAAATGATTATCTCTATATTATGGTTACTTTGTATTATATTTTCTAATTTTTGGGTAATCTTTTCACTTCCTTTAATCCAGGGTGTTGTTTTTCTTACTTTATTATTTACTCTTTTTGCTCCTAATTTTTGTTTACACGGGGTAGTAAACCACCAATGTGTTTTTGTTATAATATGTGGGTATAATTTATCTAAAAATGGCATTCCTAATAATATATCTTTATTTGTGAATTCGTAACTATATATTTCTTCTATGGTTAATATTTTATCCCATATTTGTATTTTTATATTTCTTGCTTTATATGTTATCATACTTCCTTCATTATTAAATCCTGTTACTACTATGGGGGTTTTTAGCTTTTCCCATTTACTTTCTGGTAAACAATTATGTCTACACATATTAGCTTCTGCTCCTGTATCCACCATAGGTGTATAATATCTATTATAATATCCTTCTACTATTATTTTGGAAAGTATGTATATCTTTGGCATTATATCAAAGTTCTTTTTATTATTATTTTCTTATTTTCATAACTTATTGTTAATTGCCTATCTTCTAATTTATATGGTTTGACTTTTTCTAACCATTTTATCCCTAGTGTAATATTTTTATCTCCTTGATATATTTTAAAATTTATTAATATTGGTATTCCTCCAATAATTAATTCTTTTTCAGTTGTTTCTTCGTTTTTTCTTAACGCTTTTGGTAGTTCTGAATTTTGTTGTTCTATTGTTACTATCTCTTGTTCTGGTATTAGTTCTCTTATAACATAATTCTCTTCCTGCCCTGTATTTATTAGTATTAAATATTTTCTTTGGTCCATTATTCCTGTTATATAATAATGATGTGGGTTTATTTCTTCTATTTTTTGTTCTATTAATTTTTTATTTAGTAGTCTTTTATTTAAAATTGGTATTTGTGCTTTACCTTTGATGTATTTACAATCTATTATATGTTCTCTTTGGCTTACTACATAGTATTCTTCTTTCTGTCTTTTAAACCAATTCTTTATTGTTGGTACTTCTAATATTTTGTCTATGCTTAGATCCAATTCTTTTCCTTTTATTTGTTCAAATACATTAGCGTCAAATATTATTTTTTGTTCTGAAGATTGTTCATCTTGGTGTTCTTCTTGTTGTATAATTTGTATATCTTTTTCAGTCATAATTTTCTTCATCTGATTCTTCTATATCCTTGTTTATTTCCTTTTCATTTTCAGAGAACTCGTTTTCTGATATCTCATATATGCTATCTTCACTGCTTAATTCATAATCTACATATTCTATTTGTGTATATTTATCATTATCTATTAGTATTTCGGTAATTTGTTTCTTCTTTGGGTTTTTTGGTAATCTACAATCTTTGGCTAAGTGTCCTAGCTTTCCACAATTATAGCAAGTACATTCTGTTAGTTTTTTCTTTTTCCTATATGGTTTTTTATGTTTATAATTTTTTACATAATATCTTCCTCTTGGTTTCCTATATTTATATTTTGAATATTTTGATTTAAATTTCTTTTTCTTTCCTTCTTTTTTGTAATATTTATCTGTGCAGCCAAATTGGGGTGCTATTCTACTTTTGCAACATGCCAAATTTTTTACTAATATTTTTTCCATTTTCATGTTTTCTTTATATTTTTCACATAATTCTATGAACCAATTTTGTAGATATTTTATCCTTGCTCCTAATGTATCTGCTAGTCCTGCTTCGTTCCATTTTTTTATTATTTTTGAGCTAAATGGTTCTGGTAATTTTGTAAAATATAATTTTCTTATCTCTTTACTTTCATCCAGACTATATGTTCCTTTATAATAATAATCTCTAAATGCACAATTATATTCATCTATATAACACATATTACATATTGCTAATTTTGTCATTAGATTCCTATTTGTAATTTTTTCTTTGTTTTGTTCTTCTACTTCTGTTGTCATACTACTAAATTCATTTCTTATTGCTATTTCATATTTATTTAATATATTAGTAACTGTTGTTGTAGTTGTACCGTCAAGTTTTTTATTACTCCTTAGTGTGTCTAAGCTTTCACTTGATAAATTCTGTAACCATAATTTTACAGTTCCTATTAATGTTCTTTCTATATATCCTGGTGTTTCTGCTATTGTTATTTTATTATCTATTAGTTGTTTTGAGATATATCCTATCCATAATTGTATTGTTTTATTTATATCTGCTACACAATCTAAATCTAAAAAATTATATTGTTCAGTTATCTGTCTTGGTGCCCATTTCCTATTTAGCCTTTTATCCCATAATGTTTTATTTCTATCATATGCATCATAACTTACTCTGTAATAGGTTGGGTTTAATTGTTTTGGATTTTTTACTCCTGATATGCTCGGTTTATCTTCGTTCATATCCCCTGTATTTACTTCTGGGTTTATTTTTATCTCTTCTGTTTTTTTATAAGTTTTGTGTATGTTTCACTTGTTTCTGAATAGTCTTCTCCTAGATTTATGTCGTTATCACTTTGGTCATTTATTTCGTTTATGCTTATATTTGGTGGATTATCCTGTACTTGTTCTAATTGTAATTTAAATTTTTCTATTTCATTTGTCAGTCTCAGCTCTTGTTCTTCTTCTTTTCGTTTTTCTTTTTCTCTTAATTTATTATTATACAATTGTTTTAGCATTTCTAACTCTTTTTCTAATTTTGTTATTTTAGTGTTTTTTACCTCTTCTATCTGTTGTATTTTTTCTTTAGCTTGCTGTTGTATTTCTTTAATTTCCCGTTTTCTATCTATTTCCTCATTTTCTTTTGCTATTCTAACCATTGCGGTTAAACTATCTTCTAGTCTCACAGTTTCTTTTTCTAACATTAAGTTTAGATTATTCCCTATTTTCTTGTATCTTCTTCCTAAGTTGGAAAATACTATCGTTATTTTTAATCCTTCTGGGTTTTCATATGTTTTTTCTTCTAGTGCGAATTCTTCTTTATTCATATTTTATTTTTAAGATGACAAATATATTTATATTCTGTTTTAGATATTATATCTATTAATTCTGATAGCCTAGCTTTATTTATTTTTGTGATACTTAAGTATTCATATTCTATGTATAGTTTCTTTAGTTTCTTTCTAATTTTCTGCGATTTCTTAGTTATTATAATTGTTTCACTGTTTTGCGGGTTTGTCCTATTAATGTCAGTGTTATTTTTCATGATTTGCTTCTTAATATAAATGTTTATTTTTCATAGCTCTGATACCAATTTGGAGGGTCATGTTTTAATACTGATATTAATACTGAGATGTATACAGGTTGATACATATATCCATGGTTTCTATATTTCTAAGGGTTATTTCTTTCCTGTGTTGATATTTATTAGAAGAAAATATTGAGTACAAAATACTTATATTATATATCTTGAACAGACTTAATAACGACGTTAAAAGAAAAAGTTATCAACACAAGAAAGAAATAACCCTTAGAAATATAGAAACCATGGATATATGTATCAACCGGTATACATCTCAGTATTAATCTCAGTACTAAAACATGACCCTCCAAATTGGTATCAGAAAATTAGATAACTTTACTGTTCATGTTTTAACGATTAAAATAACTATGAAATTAAAATAATACCCTCCTAAATATTAATCTCATTTGTAAACAATTAAAATAACTAAGAAATCGCAGAAAATTAGAAAGAAACTAAAGAAACTATATATAGAATTTGAATACTTAAGTATCACAAAAATAAATAAAGCTAGGCTATCAGAATTAATAGATATAATATCTAAAACAGAATATAAATATATTTGCCATCTTAAAAATAAAATATGAATAAAGAAGAATTCGCACTAGAAGAAAAAACATATGAAAACCCAGAAGGATTAAAAATAACGATAGTATTTTCCAACTTAGGAAGAAGATACAAGAAAATAGGGAATAATCTAAACTTAATGTTAGAAAAAGAAACTGTGAGACTAGAAGATAGTTTAACCGCAATGGTTAGAATAGCAAAAGAAAATGAGGAAATAGATAGAAAACGGGAAATTAAAGAAATACAACAGCAAGCTAAAGAAAAAATACAACAGATAGAAGAGGTAAAAAACACTAAAATAACAGAATTAGAAAAAGAGTTAGAAATGCTAAAACAATTGTATAATAATAAATTAAGAGAAAAAGAAAAACGAAAAGAAGAAGAACAAGAGCTGAGACTGACAAATGAAATAGAAAAATTTAAATTACAATTAGAACAAGTACAGGATAATCCACCAAATATAAGCATAAACGAAATAAATGACCAAAGTGATAACGACATAAATCTAGGAGAAGACTATTCAGAAACAAGTGAAACATACACAAAACTTATAAAAAAACAGAAGAGATAAAAATAAACCCAGAAGTAAATACAGGGGGTATGAACGAAGATAAACCGAGCATATCAGGAGTAAAAAATCCAAAACAATTAAACCCAACCTATTACAGAGTAAGTTATGATGCATATGATAGAAATAAAACATTATGGGATAAAAGGCTAAATAGGAAATGGGCACCAAGACAGATAACTGAACAATATAATTTTTTAGATTTAGATTGTGTAGCAGATATAAATAAAACAATACAATTATGGATAGGATATATCTCAAAACAACTAATAGATAATAAAATAACAATAGCAGAAACACCAGGATATATAGAAAGAACATTAATAGGAACTGTAAAATTATGGTTACAAAATTTATCAAGTGAAAGCTTAGACACACTAAGGAGTAATAAAAAACTTGACGGTACAACTACAACAACAGTTACTGATATATTAAATAAATATGAAATAGCAATAAAAATGAATTTAGTAGTATGACAACAGAAGTAGAAGAACAAAACAAAGAAAAAATTACAAATAGGAATCTAATGACAAAATTAGCAATATGTAATATGTGTTATATAGATGAATATACTTGTGCATTTAGAGATTATTATTATAAAGGAACATATAGTCTGGATGAAAGTAAAGAGATAAGAAAATTATATTATACAAAATTACCAGAACCATTTAGCTCAAAAATAATAAAAAAATGGAACGAAGCAGGACTAGCAGATACATTAGGAGCAAGGATAAAATATCTACAAAATTGGTTCATAGAATTATGTGAAGAATATAAAGAAAACATAAAAATGGATAAAATATTAGTAAAAAATTTGGCATGTTGCAAAAGTAGAATAGCACCCCAATTTGGCTGCACAGATAAATATTACAAAAAAGAAGGAAAGAAATAGAAATTTAAATCAAAATATTCAAAATATAAATATAGGAAACCAAGAGGAAGATATTATGTAAAAAATTATAAACATAAAAAACCATATAGGAAAAAGAAAAAACTAACAGAATGTACTTGCTATAATTGTGGAAAGCTAGGACACTTAGCCAAAGATTGTAGATTACCAAAAAACCCAAAGAAGAAACAAATTACCGAAATACTAATAGATAATGATAAATATACACAAATAGAATATGTAGATTATGAATTAAGCAGTGAAGACAGCATATATGAAATATCAGAAAATGAGTTCTCTGAAAATGAAATAAACAAGGATATAGAAGAATCAGATGAAGAAAATTATGACTGAAAAAGATATACAAATTATACAACAAGAAGAACACCAAGATGAACAATCTTCAGAACAAAAAATAATATTTGACGCTAATGTATTTGAACAAATAAAAGGAAAAGAATTGGATCTAAGCATAGACAAAATATTAGAAGTACCAACAATAAAGAATTGGTTTAAAAGACAGAAAGAAGAATA
>NW_027184453.1:0-19000 GCF_000393655.2 Nicotiana sylvestris
AAACTGAACTTCTCCCCAGCTAGTCGGCATTAGGGCTCCAACCCTACACTGAACTATTTCCATCCCACCAGCCTTAGGGCTCCAACCCTAAACTGAGCACTCATATCTTGGGTCGTACCGTGGATCCAATCCCAGAATTGGCATTTTGGAAACTGAAATTTTCCAAATTCCTTCATCAATTCTATGAACTTCCTGGCAAATAACTCACGAAATTTTTCCTAGTGAAACTGGGGCAGAAAATTTCGTTCGTTTGTTTTTTTTTCCCCGCAGGTCTAACCTCGAGCCACACGGATCGAAACGACCCACGAGATGAGTCTCAACTCAGAATTAAAGAAGAAAAAGACAAAAAAAAGATGTCCCGAGATACCGGAGAAAATGGAAGGCGGATCGCTCCAAGATTTGATTAAGGTCCCGAACCCTGCCAGTCGCATCTCACTCAGTATCCCAGAGATTAAACAAGCACCTACAACTCGCAAGCATCAAGATTCGGATCGAAGTCTCCAAGCAAAATCAACTAAGACCCAAGATCAAGTCGCAAAAGAATCATAGATAGGAATCTTGTAACTAGCAGTTGACATGCATATAAGTATTTAGTTCAGTTTCAATTTTTCTTTGGTTGTAATAAGGCGGTCAGTAAAGCAACGGTGACAACAGCAACAGCAGTAACAGCAAGCATTGCAATCCCATGGTAGTCCCAGCTGCCAAGAATTTCCCGAACTACATTGACCTGATTACTGTTTAGCCCAGAATATGTAGGAAATCTTTGAAGCAAAGATCCGGTCAGATCTTTCAAAACATGCTTCACACGCAGTAGTCCAATAGGCAAAAAATCGCTCATATCCGCTCACTTTATCTTTGCACGAAAACTCTTCGTGTTTCCTAACAAAGAGGGGCAGCTGTGAGCACGTGATTTTTGTTTTACGCGACAATCACTCCAAAAGAAACAAAATAATAGCAATTGGTCTTGCTGTACATTTTCTGGATTTTTACGTGGCATTTTTTGCTAGTTATTTGTGATCTTGCCCGTGGTTATTTTATTCAAACAAAAATAAAATATATATATATATGTCGTGTGAACCGTAATCTGTTTATTAAAAGAAAAATAAAATGTGTGCATCTTTCATTGTATTTTGTCATTAAGTGTTTAGTATAATTAAATGTTAATTGTGTGATAATTGTTGTTCAATGTTTTATATGGTATTATTTGGCAAATTAATTTAAGAAATTAAAAAAAAAAAAAAGGAGAAGGATTTTCGGACCAGGTCAGTCCAAGTTAAAACAAAACAGGCCCAAAACTGAACCAAATCAAGCCCAAAACCTGTGCTTGCCCCGGTCCAGACCAGCTTACTTCAAGAGCTTCCAAACGACACCGTTTTGATCTGGTCTGATCTGGGCCGTTGATCTCAGAATGATCAACGGTCAAGATCGCATCCCCCATACCCACGAACAAACCCGACCCGTTCAACCCCCAAACCAACCCAAACCCGGGCATTTAAAACGACACAGTTTCCCCATCAGTTGAAAGATCCTGGCCTTTCATCTCGCCTCATCCAACGGCTGAGATCAATCCACCCATTCCATATATAAACTTTCCTACCATACCCTGCCCCCCTATCCAAGACCCCCGCCTTCGTCATCATCCCTTTCCCCACGAAACCCTAGCCGCCCCATTTCCCTTCACCATTAATCCCGGCGGCCTGGACGCCGGTGACTCCCACCTTAACACCATAGGACCACCTCACCACCCTGAACATGGATCTGTTAACCGCTTAGCTCGAATCCCATCCCACCTTCTCGAATCTTCATTTGAAGATTCGAGTCAAAACTCGATCTACACCGATCTGCCCTAGATTCATACCAGATAGTCCCCGGACCTCCCTCGTGACCAAACCATGCTTGGTTTGGTCCGAATCTAACCATGGAGACTCAAAACCCAAATCTGTCATCCAAGAACCATAGAAACCCCAGGGCCTGGTTTGTGTCCGTTTAAACCAAGTGATTAGGGTCTAATGGACCTTAATCGAAGTGTTCTCAGTTGAGAACACTTCGATTAAAGTCCGTTCAACCCCAAGAAGGGTCTGTTCAAATCCGAGCTAAGGCTTCCTGATTTTTAAGGTTTTTAAGGTAAGTTTGTTTTTCTTATTATTATTCAGTTCATGCGTGTTAAAAGTTTGTTCGCATGGCTAATTGTTTTAGATGATTTGCTTTAAGTTCTGTTGATTGTGTCCTGTCCACCTTGCCCGGACCTCTGTATTGGTCAAATCTTTCCTCTATTCACTGATAGTATGTATATGTGTATGTGCTGTGCAATCAATTAAACTTTAAATTTGACTGATTAATCGATTCCTCAGTACAATTGTTTGTTTAGTCAGTACAATTTGAATCATGTGTTTAATACTGTTAAATGCTCTGATCATGGCTTTCGATTGTACATGTTATGATTAGTATAGTCGAGTCGACATATGTTGTCAATTAATTTCAGTTGTTCGAATGGTAACAATTTGATCTATTGCCTGCTGGAACTTTGTTTGAATTAAAGTAAGAATCAAGTATGGCTACTTATAGTTGCTGTATTTGAATCTGAAAATGAAAAGATTGGATTGTTAGCTGCAATCTGAATTGAAGGGGGGCATGTGCACTTGTGCACAACATGTGCATAAAGGCCCTTTTGGATTAAAATAGTTTGACAGCATATGCTGTCAGATTATATTCTTGCTGCCCCTGGCCTGCTTTTAGTTTAATAATTGTTAAAGGGGACTGTCAGGAATCTCATGGGAGGGTTTCATATTTTAAACATTGAGTGGAAAAACAGCAAGAAAGTGAGGGATCTCTGGTGTTTTAACAGGCTGTGAATAGATGATGTTAGGATATAAAAGGAAGAAGAACTTCCATTAGAGGGGACGGGGATTAGAAAAGGGGGGAACTCTTGAGCAATTCAGACAGATTTTAGGAACTGATTTTGGAGATCTAGGAACTGGATTTTTAGACTGAAAGATTAGAGGTTGGAGGATAAAATAGAGAGGCACATACAGATACACATTGAGAGATACAGACACAGATACAAGAGAGAAAAGATATAGAAAATCAGAAACTGTTTCTTCACATTGTTGTTTGGATTTCATTTGTTCTTCAACTTGTTCAAATCAATTCTGATTCTTCCCAGTTTAAATTGAGTTTACTGGTTGTGGGTTGCATTGGTTTATTCCCTGAAGTTTGGACTGTTTTGGACTTCTATTTCTACTACACTGTTTGGTTGCTGTCATTTTGCCATTTTTCATCGGCCATAGTTGTATCTTGCACTGGGACTTGTTCTTGTTTGTTACCTGTTGTCACTGCTGCATTTGTTGCCATTGTTACTCTGCTGACTTCCCTTCTTCTTCAACTGTAAACACTTCCAGGTAACAACTTCTGAAACCATGTGTTGTTGAAAGTTTGAAGTCTTGAAGCAGAAATAAAGAAACGAATGTTGTTTACTTCACGATGCTTATATTCAAAATGTAGTCATAGTTTAAAGGATGAGTTGGCCTGCATTTGTTTTACTTCAAACTGCAATTGCTCTGTATGAATTAACATACATTCTGATTTTGAGATGAACTATTAGATAGCATTTGTTTGCTAGATCAGACGTGTTTTAATGCATATAACCATTGGGTTTTGTTTTAGTTATGACATTATAACATAGAATCATAGCAAGCATCTGTATGTATTTTGTCTAGACCTCTGAACTGTCAAATCTGTTATATTTGGTCCCATTTGATTTCAAGATAAATGTACCCCAAGCTAATTCTCATGTGGTGTTAACAGGGTGACCATGTATGCCAACCCTCTTGTTAAATTACTTGATCCTATATAGGTTCGATATGGGTTTCGATATAGATTCATCGTTTCGAAATAATGCAAAGACTTTGAGGAAAACTAATAGGCATTTTCGAGTTCAATTAGTAGTAGTTTTCTTAATAAACAGCCGATTTCATTTATCAAGCCCAAATAAGCTAGTTTCAAAATTCAAACTTGAAGGTCGTTTAAATGTAAATTTAGCATATGTTATTAGTTTACTTGCAATCTCCCTTATCAAATTAACAAAGATTATTCACTCTTTGAAGACAAGGCATGAGGTAATTCTCACCTCACAAACAACCAATCAGGTAATCAAACAAAAATTCGGATTCGTCAAACATAGCAAAGATTTGGTATGTAGTTGTTTAACAAGTAAGTTTGGCATTTTTATTTTATTTTTATTTTTTTTAGAGACAAATGTAATAGAGATGTAGTCGCTTTAGGATATCCTTGTAAAAGGTAATGAGACGAGCCTCGTCAAATAAAGATACACATCGCGGGGCCCTCAACAATTGATCATAATAAACCCATAAGTTTGGGATGGATTATCTAGAAAAGCTCACTCCTTCCCCAAAGATAATAACGCGTTAGGCTCTTTAGGCGCGGCTTAATTAAATTACATTTTTAAACACGGGTGCACATTGATGTGACCCAAATCCAAATCTCAACGGAGTCAAAATGTGTCGACGACCACGGGTGCATTGATTGTGACGTGGTTCGAGATGCACTTTCACGACGTTGCAATTCTATAAAAATAAATGACAATAATAAAAGCGGTTTAAACTTAATAAAAGCACGTAAGTCATAACATGTATTTAAATCAGATATTTAGCCATTATAACAATTTAAGCGACCGTGCTAGAACCACGGGATTCGAGGGTGCCTAACACCTTCCCTCGGGTCAATAGAATTCCTTACTTAGAATTTCTGGTTCGCAGACTTCATTTGGAAAAGTCGAAAATTTCCTCGATTTGGGATTCAAGATAAACCGGTGACTTGGGACACCAAAAACCAAACCTTTCCCAAGTGGCGACTCTGAATTAAATAAATAATCCCATTTCGAATATTGTCACTTAAATTGGAAAAACTCCCTCGCGCATTTAACCCTTCGGGGCGGGCGCACAAAAAGGAGGTGTGACATGGATCGGCTAACCAAGTCCACGCACTTCATTTATGTGAGTATTACCTAGTCTTCAGAGCAATTGGCTAAGATTTATATCAGAGAGATTTTTTGCCTTTATGGGGTTCTAGTTTCTATTATTTTAGATAGAGGCATCCAGTTTACATCGTAGTTTTGGAGAGCTGTGCAGTGAAAGTTGGGCACTCAGGTTGAGTTCAGCACAACACGTCACCCTCAGACGAACGGACAGTCCGAGCGCACTATTTGGATATTGGAGGACATTATACGCACCTGTGTCATTGACTTTGGTGGTTCATAGGACCAGTTTCTATCGCTCACGGAGTTTGCTTACAATAACAGTTATTAGTCGAGTATTCAGATGGCTCCATATGAGGCTTTATATGGGAGGCGGTGTAGATCTATGGTGGGTTGGTTTGAGCCAGGTGAAGCTACGCTTTTAGGTACAGACTTGGTTCAGGATGCATTGGACAAGGTGAAATTGATTCAGGAGCGGCTTCGCATGGCGCAATCGAGATAGAAGAGTTATGCTGACATAAAGGTTCATGATGTGTTTTACATGGTTGGGGAGAAAGTTTTGCTGAAGGTTTCACCCATGAAGGGTGTTATGAGATTTAGAAAAAAGGGCAAGTTGATCCCTCGGTTTATTGGGCCATTTGAGGTGCTTCGGAGGATTGCAGAGGTGGCTTATGAGCTTGCTTTGCCACCTAGCTTATCGAGTGTGCATCCAGTATTTCATGTTTCTATGCTTCGAAAGTATATCGGTGATCCATCTCATATTTTGGATTTTAGCACGGTCCAGTTGGATGGTGATATGACTTATGATGTGGAGCCGGTGGCCATTTTGGGGTGGTAGGTTTGAAAGTTGAGGTCAAAGGATATAGCATCAGTGAAAGTACAATGGAGAGGTCAGCCCGTTGAGAAGGCTACTTGGGAGGCCGAGCGGGAGATGCGGAGCAGATATCCACACCTATTTGAGGCTCCAAGTATGTTTTTAGACCCGTTCGAGGACGAATGTTAAGAGGGGGAGGATGTAACGACACGACTGGTCATTTTAAGAGTTATAGCTTCGTTCCCCCATTTCTCGCTTCTTTTGTGTTCTACAACTGTATTATGACTTACTGGGTTAATTGGTTCGGGTCCAGAGTGATTTCGGAGTGAATTGAGACACTGAGTCTCTTAGTTGGAAGTTTAAGTTGGAAAAGCTAACCAAATGTTGACTTATGGGCAAACAACCTCAGATTTGAATTTTTATGTTTCTGTTAGCTCCGTTAGGTGATTTTGGACTTTGGAGTGCATCCAGAATTAGATTTGGAGGTCTGTAGTAGAATTAGGCTTGAATTGGCGAAAGTTGGAATTTTGGCGATTTTGGTCGGCAGTGGAAATTTTGTTATCGGAGTCGGATTTGATTTTCAGAAGTTGGAGTAGGTTTTTGGTGTCATTTAAGACTTGTTTGAAAAATTTGAGGTCAATCGGACGTGATTTGATAGGTTTCGGCATCATTTATAGAATTTGAAAATTTCAAAGTTCATTAGGCTTGAATCCGCATGCAATTCATGTTTTTGATGTTGTTTGAGGTGATTTGAGGATCCAACTAAGTTCGTATGATGTTATGAGACGTGTTGATATGTTTGTTTGAGGTCCCGAGGGCCTCGGGTGAGTTTTGGGTGGTTAACGAATCATTTTGGCCTAGGTGAGTTAGCTGATGATTGCTGCTGCAATCTTTCTGGTTTCCTCTTACGCGTTCGCGAGAGGAGCCTTGCCTCGAAGAGTGTTTGTGATATGAGAAGGATTTTTTCTTCGTGTTTGCGAAGAGGAGGACGCGAATGTGAAGGTGTGGTCTACGTGTGCATCGCGAATGCGGGAGTAGGGTCGCATTCGCGAAGAGGAGAGGTAGCTGGGGACCCCTAACCTTTTGTTCTACGCGTTCACGAGGTAAGGGATGTGTTCGTGAAGGTCTGAGTTTGCGAAGCATTGCCTTCGCGAAGAGTAAAGCAGAAGGTCATTCAAGTTGGTCTACACGAACCCGAGAGGACGGTCGCGTTCGCGAAGAAGGAAATCTAGGCAGACAATGTTAAATTCAAAATCAAGGGTTTGTACCCATTTATTCATATTTTGAGCTAGAGATCACGGATTTGGGCGATTCATGAAGGGATTATCGTGGAGTTGATGGGGGTAAGTGTTTCTCACTTGGTTTTGGTTAAATCCCATGATTATATCTTTGATTTAATCATCTAATTAGTGATTAGGGGTGGAAAATTAGGGAAGAAGATGAAGTGTTCTTGAGTTAGATTTTTGGAGTTTTGAATGGGATTTTGTTATCGAATTGGAGTAAATTTGATATGGTTGGACTCGTGAGGGAATGGGTTTCCGTATTTTGTGGCTTTTGTCAGATTTCAAGATGTCGTCCCGAGGGCCGGTGATTGAGGCCAACCCTGTACTACTACAAAGTAGCAAGAGAGGTCGAAGCAGCTTTTACCCGAGAAGGTCGGGATCGATTTTCACAGGGAGCTAGAGATTGGAGTTTAGTTTCTATCTAAATTGATGTTGCGTAATTGTTCATAATTGCACTTCTAAACATTTTTGGTTTTGATTTTACTTCTAATTTTATACTACTAAGATGCTAAATTAGGATAGGTAAAGCTAGGATTAAACTATTGGAAGTTGTTCAAATAGATAAAAGGCACTAGGGTAGTGACTTGCTCCTAGGTGGCTAATTGACGGATTCTTGAGTCTAAGGCTAGATTGTCATATTTGGGGAGTATGATATAACCATTGCATGATTCTACTCACTCTATACTTCTTAGTAGTTCGAGTGATTTTGCCCGAATTGACTTTCTCAAGACCAATTGAGTATGATAATTTGTGCAAGCAATTGAGGTTCAAGTCAGGTATTACTATCTCTAGGTTTAACTCTTTAATTGGGGCTATCAATCTCTTGAATATGCCCCATTTCCTCGTTGGACCAATTTTATAGACTTAGGCTCTCTTTCTCAAGAAGAGCCAAAGTCAACTAGGCATAAACTAGTGTTTGCAACCACTAATTCTACATTAAAACCCTAAATTAGTCCAAATATCAAACGCATAGACAATCAAGCATTAAAACACCAGACCCGTCAATTACCCACACTAGGGTTGAGCCACAACCCTAGCTAATGGGTCTAGCTACTCATGAATAGAAGAAAACAAAGAAATAGATGAAGAAAAGCCCATAATAATTAATTACTAGGTAAAACTTAAAGATTCAATGATGATACTAAGCTAAAATTACTCAAAATGGAAAAGAAGAAGTGTTCACGAGCACAGCTCTGTCTCAAAATACAATACATGACCTAAAAATGGGAAAAGAAACTATTTATACTAGGCTAAAAATTCTAGACAAAAATATCCCTGCGGGGCTAGTGCGGACCACACAAAATCGAGTGCGGCCGCACTAAGGCTCTTGGCTAAATAATCTTCTCTCTGAAGTTGCCTACCGCGGACCACACAAAATTCTCCGCGGCCGCGGTGGCTTCTATTGCGGTCTGCATAAAATGGACTGCATACCGCATTGACCAGGTTCCTCCAAAATAGCACCTCTCTGAACTTGAGCTTTGCGGACCGCACAAAGTCGAGTGCGGCCGCAATGAAGTCAATGCGGTCCGCACAAAATACTCTGCGACCGCATTGCCTGGTTGCCTGAATTGCATGTTCTTTGAACTTCATCTTTGTGGACCGCACAGAATGGTGTGCGGCCGCATTTATCCTTTAGACTGAGCTTGTCCTTGTTCTTGGTACTTGTGCATGTTTCACTCCTTTTTGACTTGGTTTTTGACAAATTGTCACCTTGTTGACCAAACTCTGCAATCAAGTACAACATGTGAGTCTTTGGGACTATTTTGTACACATTTCTAATCAAAACTTAAGCAAAAAGGAGTGTAAATTGTATCATAATCCCTAGTTATATACTCCCCTAAACTTAAGCTTTTGCTTGTCCTCAAGCAAACAAAATAAGACCCACCCCTTAAGAGTCAATCCAAGAAAATTCAGCCGACCTAAAGTGACCTCGTCTAGCATCAATTGGGACTAACAATTGCCCTCAATTCAAATGAATTATTAACAACATACACTCTTTTGAACACCATGGATTTAGTGCGACACAAGAGCATCAAGAGTTGACTCAACACGTCAAAGAAACTCTTTTCTATTACTTTGGTCGTTGTGGAACCCAAACTCACACATCCTCAACTCTCCCTAAGCAAACCTCACCTTTAAAATAGTGGCACTCAGAATGAGGTTAATGAAAATACACTCATCTCTCTCAAGGAAAAGTCACAAGTCCGGCTCTAAGTACCATATGTTTGCCCCTTATATGAGTCACCACTAATGTACGTTTCATTCAACTCAAGATCATATAGGGCTTTTGTGTGGATATAGTGAAGGTTTTTGGTTCAGGGTAGGAAATGTTTGGTCTAATTAGGTTCCATCTTCCCTTTAGCACTTCTTTTGCTTCATTTTAGCACACATTCACTTGACTTTTTAAGTTATTTCACTTCTTTCTAAGGGGTTAGAGAGACACATTATCACTCTTTCTTGTTCATTTCAATCTTTTCTCCTTTCTCAACTTTCCACACCTTTCATTCTTTGCTTTTATTGAATCCCTTTATTCATTTCTACATTGAACATTCTTTTTGTCTTTTTGCTTTTCTTTCTTTTTCATTGCCTTTCCTTTTCTTCATTTTGTACCTTTTTACCACTTTGTTGCAATCATCGTCTCTCCCCCAAAACTTATACTTTTACCATGTGCTAAGGAAAAATCAAGTTCCAAGAGAGGGTATCTTTAGGACGGGTAAAGGCTTGTATCATGGTTCTTGAAGGAAAAAAGGTCTAAGACTCAAAAGGGTTGACTAGAGATTTTATCATTGGTAGGCTATAGAAGTATTCAAGATATCGTTCGGATTAAGGAGAGCCTATAATGATGTCTCAAGTCACATTACACTTAGAATTTCGCCTAGACAAACATTCAGGGCAAGTTCTAGACCATGGCTCGGGACTTGGACTTGTAATTCAAATTCTCACCACACGAGCTAGGGGATTGCTAAAGACACAGAGTCGGGGGCCCACAACAACCTAGATAAGATTTGATAACACAATGGTCCAGAAAAACCACTTGATGATTATCAGCCAACACAAGAGTCTCAAGGTCACAATTTTTACCATCCTATACACAACAATTTGTTTTTGACCATATGATCAAAGGCAAATGTGTTAGGCCCAAGTGAAGTTTTTCTTGAGGCACCCTTACCAACTAACTACTAAAAAGCAAAAGAAAAACAGACTCAAACCCTAAAAAGGTTGCCATGCCATCCATCATCGGGAAGAGCCACCCGGTTCACACAAATTCCACATTTGGAAAAAACCTTGGCATTAAGAAAACCAAAGGCTTATTGCAAAAACTCAAAACAAGAAGCTACGAACATAAAATAAGAAGCTAAGAAAAGGAAAAATGCGGAAAGTAGAATGAATATGTACAAGAGGGGATTTAATCGAATATACAATAGGGGAGATGAATATATACATAAGAACATAACTTTTATATACAGACCCAAGGTAAAAAGTACGAGAAATGTAATGAAATGCTGAAATTATATACATACCAAAGATAAAAAAAGAAAGAAATCATAAAATCTGTCATATGTATAGTCATCCAAATCCAAATAGGGCTACCCCCTCAAATGAAAGCTGGAATTGTCCTCAATGCCAACTAACCAAAATAAGCACAAAAATAGAGGAAAGAGGAAAAAGAAACTCCCTATGGGCCGTCCATCTATATGGGATCCTGAGTGGTCCCTGGGTCCTTCGTATGCCCGGGAACCTGTGACTGGCTCCCTGTGTTCTGTGGCTCTATTGGGACCTGGTCCTGGACCTAGACTGGCTCCTGGGATGCCTCTTGGGGCTGGCTGGAGGAATCTCCCGACGAGTCCTCCAACTGAATAATTGCATCATCAGACTGGGGAATCACCCTCTTCCTCTTAGGAGGCCTCTCGGACTGCTATGGATGGGGCTGAGCTGCTGGTGCTGGGTCATGCAGTATCAAATCTAAAGGCAGGTGATCCGCCTTCAATCTCTCAACCTCGACCCGCAACTCCTTCCCCGACTCTTTGGAAGCCCTAGTCTTCCTCATCTTCTTTGCCTTCCTAGCAAGCTCCTTGAGAGCCTTTCCATGTGAATCAACAGCGTACGTAAGCAATTTCTGAGTCTCTAGGATCTTCTTCTGGTTGTCCAGAAGATCCTTGAGAGTGTCCGCAATGGACTGTGGGACCTGTGGAGGAGGAGGTGTTGATTGAGCTACCACAGCAGTAGATAATATAGACAGCTTGGAAGTAGCTATCTACATCCAGTTATTGATGCTGGTAAGGGCCTGGCTCAAATAGTGGGCAGTCAATGGATAGCAGTGGTGGAAGGTATCTCTGGAGCTATGGAAGTGGATGGACCTGGGGCCATGTCAGTTGAAGTGGAAGGAGGCTGCGGAGTGGTCACTACCACTACTGGCTCTTTAGACTGGCCAGTTAAAGTAGTGGATTTGCCCTTGAAGTGCTTGCCCTTAGGGTTGTCATCACCCTATAGGCTGTACCATGAGAAAGGTGCCTTTGCCTTCACTTTCACATCAAATTTACGCTTTTCCATATCTTGGTCCTCCAAGTACATGGTCAGGAAGTTGGGGAAGGGACAAGATCTGTCACTTTCGTTCACTACCCGTGTAATAACTTGGGACATCACATTCCCGACATTGATCGAGTACCTTGCCATGATAGATGCAACCAGAATCGCCCGGTGAATTGGGAGTGAGTTGTCGTGGGTGGTGGGGTCTAGCCTGCTGCACACAAATGTCTCCCACCCCTTAGCCTCAAAGTTCAATGTTCTCCTCAATATCTTCACCCCTACAGTCAACCACTCGGAGGTAGTACTTGGGATTTCCAAGTACTCCGACCAACCATGGACGGGCTTCTTCACCCAACTTCATCTTATCCAAGTATAGGGACTCATCCTCCTCCGTGAAGCCTAAGTAGTCATTGATGGTCTTGCCATCAAACTTCACCTTTAAATTTCGTACTTTGGTGACTGTGGTACCCTTTTTGATGTGGGCCACGTTGGTGTAGAATTCTTTCACCAAGTGTTCATTGGCGTCATCCACCTGGCCTATGAAGTAGTCCCATCCAGCTCTATCTCTGAATTGCCTCAACACATTTGGGTTGTGAGGCAGAAGGTCCCGGGTGATGATTTTTCGCTTAGGTATCAATCTCTTATCGGGCCACCACTCTCTGAATTTGTGATAGGCAATCTCACTGACAAATCGGTCATTCCATGCCTCTGAGTTCCTAGTCCTATCCACCCTACCTACTTGGGGCTCACCCCCTTTTAATTCTTCCCCTTCTTCTCCTACTGCACCCTCTCCGGATAATGAAGTTGTAGGAGAGATGGAGTACTCATCTGCACTGCCTTCAACTGAGCCCTTAGATAACTCAGAAGATATATGAACTGAGGTTTGGGTAGTGGGGGATGCTGGGGGTGTATCTCTTAACCTGTTTCTCTCCGGCTAGTCAGGAACGTACTCTGTCACAGAGTTTGAAGAGGCCTCCCGAGAAGGCTCATACTCACTCACGACTGGTCAATTGCTCTGTCTGCATCCCTTATGATTCTCCTTGTGTTTTTTATGTTTTGTCTGACTTGGGGGGTTAATTTTATCATTCCTTGTTTCCCACCCGGGGAGGAATCTCCTCTTCCTGTTTGTTTACCACCTTTTCCTCTTGATTTCACCATTGTTAGAAGTGAGATGTAGTGATGATCAATGAGCCTTAGTAGTTGATTGCGTGCAATTTAGTTAGATGAACAGTAATTTTTGTGGTTCTGAGATTAAAAAGTTCGAAAAGTTCAAACGGAGGGCCTCAGGTCCTATTTATAGAAAAAGGTCCTGGGCCCCATCTCACCTACACACTACGGATTGCACAAAATGGCACCGTGGTCCGCGGTGCTCGAAACCATAGGGCACTGACAAATTGACCACTGTGTATGGCAAAAAATGCAATGCGGCCGTAGGGGGCCACCGCGAACCGCACAAAATGGCACCATGGTCTGCGGTGGTAAACTTCAGAGAATCCCATCTTTTGTCAAATCACTAGTGCAATCCACATTGATTTCTTGCCCCCGCACCAAGGCCTTTGCGGCCGCACAAAATGAGTGCGGTTTGCATTTCCAACTTTAGAGAGTGGTCATTTTCCAACTTTTTTCTGCACTGCATCAACACAATTCTATAGCATCTCACAACCAGTCAGTCCAAAAATAAATCCTACACTACAATGAAAATCAAAGAAAATCAAGAAGAAAAACACATGGATTGCCTCCCAAGAAGCGTCTGATTTAACGTCGCGGCACGACACAGGTTACAATCAAATCACTTGAGATGAAGTTGTGCCACCACGTGGCTGTCATCAATTTTTCCCAGGTAGTGCTTGACCCTGTGCCCATTCACTTTGAAAACTTCCCCATTTTTGTTCTTCAAATCAAGTGCACCAAACGGGGTCACAAACACCACTTCAAAAGGTCCACTCCATTTTGACTTAAGCTTTCTCGGAAACAGACGTAACCGAGAGTTGAACAAGAGAACCAAATCACCTACTTTGAACTCCTTGCTACGAGCATATTTATCATGAAGGTACTTCATCTTGTCCTTGTACAAGGACGAACTTGAGTAGGCATGGAATCGGAATTCATCAAGTTCATTAAGCTGCTCCACACAAAAATTTGCTGCCACATCCCATTCAAGATTTAACTTCCTCAAAGCCCACATGGCCTTGTGCTCTAACTCAACCGGTAGATGGCAAGCTTTCCCAAACACCAACCGATACAGAGACATACCAATCAGAGTTTTGTAATCAGTCCTATAAGCCCATAGAGTATCATCCAACTTCTTTGACCAATCGGTCCTATTTGCATTGACCGTCTTTGACAATATACTCTTGATTTCTCTGTTTGAAACTTTAACTTGGCCACTCGCTTGAGAATGATAAGGAGTAAAAACTTTGTGGTTGACACCATACTTTGCAAGCAAAGTGCCAAAAGCTCTATTACAAAAATGAGAGCCCTCATCACTTATGATTGCACAAGGAATGCCAAACCTTGTAAAAATACTCTTCTTGAGAAATGCAACAACACTCTAGGCCTCATTGTTGGGTAAAGTCACAGCCTCAACCCACTTTGAAACATAGTCAACCGCCACAAGAATGTATGTGTTCTCACACGAGCTAACAAACGGGCTCATAAAATCAATGCCCCATACATCAAAAATATCAACCTCAAGAATGGTATTGAGAGGCATCTCATATTTCTTCGAAATTCCACCCGCTCTTTGACATTCGTCACACCTCTTTACAAGTTCACTTGCATCTTTGTACAAAGTTGGCCAATAAAACCCACAACTAAGAACTTTGGAAGCCGTACTCACCCTGCCATGATGGCCACCATAGGGAAAGGAATGACAAGCCTCCAAGATACTCAATTGCTCTTCCTCCGGGACACACCTTCGGATTACACCATCCATGCAAATCTTGAACAAGTATGGCCCATCCCAATAGAAATCCAAACTATCCCATTTGAGCTTCTTCCTTTGGTTAGAAGAGAACTCACACGAGATTATACCAGTCACAAAGAAATTAGAAATGTCCGCAAACCATGGCATACCATTCACTGACACCGAAAGGAGTTGTTCGTCGGGAAATGAATCATTGATCTCCAGGCCATCACGAGGCCTCCCCTCCTCCTCCAAGCAGGACAAGTGGTCCGCCACTTGGTTTTCACTACCCTTCCGGTCCACAATCTCCAAATCAAACTCTTGAAGTAACAAGGCCCATCGCATCAGTCTAGCTTTGGAATCCTTCTTCATCATCAAGTACCGGAGTGCGGCATGATCGGTATGAACTATGACCTTGGCACCTGTAAGATACGGCCGAAATTTCTACATTGCGAACACAATAGACAAAAGTTCTTTCTCGATCACCGTGTAGTTCACTTGAGCATCATTCATTGTCTTGCTTGCATAGTACACCGAATGAAACATTTTGTTCATTCTTTGACCCAAAACCGCCCCAACCGCAGCATCGCTCGCATCACACATGAGCTCAAAGGGCAAGCTCCAATTAGGTGCGGTAATGATAGGAGTAGTAGTCAACTTATGCTTGAGAAGTTCAAAGGCTTGGATACATCTCTCATCGAACACAAACTTGGCATCCTTTTCCAATAGCTTGCATAAGGGGTTCACTACCCTCGAAAAGTCTTTGATAAATCTCCGATAGAACCCCGCATTCCCAAGAAAACTCTAACTCCCTTGACAGAGGTAGGGAGAGGGAGCTTTAAAATAACATCAATTTTTGCTTTATCTACCTCAATATCATGCTTTGAAATTTTATGCCCAAGAGATATGCCCCCTTCCACCATGAAGCATTTCTCCCAATTAAGAACAAGATTGGTTTCTTCACAACGGGACAAAATTCTATCAAGATTTTTCAAACACTCATTAAATGAATCACCCACAACACTGAAGTCGTCCATGAACACCTCCAAAATATCTTCCACCATATCGGTGAAAATGGCCATCATACACCACTGAAATGTAGCCGGTGCATTATACAACCCAAAAGGAATCCGAGAAAATGCAAAGGTTCCATATGGACAAGTGAATGTTGACTTCTACTGATCTTCCGGAGCAATCAAGATTTGGTTGTATCCAGAATACCCATCCAAGAAACAGTAGAAGGCACGCCCATCAAGTCGGTCTAACATCTGATCAAGAAAAGGCAATGGAAAGTGATCCTTGCGGGTCACTTTATTCAACTTGCAGTAGTCCATGCATACCCTCCAACCGGTGATGGTTCTGGTAGGAATCAACTCATTTTGTGAATTTTCAACCACTGTCATGCCACCCTTCTTCGGTACACATTGCACCGGTGAAGTCCAAGAGCTATCAGAGATGGGGTACATAACCCCGGCATCCAACCACTTGATCACCTCCTTTTTCACAGCTTCTTGTATTGCCTCGTTCAACCTCCTTTGATGTTCCAAGGAGGGCTTTGCATCATCTTCTAGAATAATCTTATGCATACAGAATGCGGGGTTTATCCCCCGAATATCAACTAAAGTCCATCCAATTGCTTTTTTTTTGCTTTTGAAGCAATGCCAGTATAGCATCAACCTGCATGTTAGTAAGACAAGGGGAAAGAATAACTGGCAAAGTAGAACTAGGGCCTAAGAACTCATACCTGAGGTGTGGAGGCAACGACTTCAACTCCAACATCAGAGGTTCCTCAATTGAAGGTTTTGTTAGTGGGGTCTTCCTATTCTCAAGGTCCAAAGATAGTTTTTTAGGCTCATAAGAGTAAGAGCACATCCCATGTAAAGCATTCACACACTCCACTCGGCCTTCATTCTCATCGACATCAAGATTCAATAATACGGCCTCTAGAGGGTCCTCCACATTTAACATTGCACTGGTATTATCAACTATCACTGCCGTGATAAGGTCCACAAAAGAGTACACCTCAGAACTGTTGGGTTGCTTTATTGACTTGCACACATGAAAGACCACTTTTTCATCGCCCACCCGGAAGGTGAGTTCCCCTAACTCCACATCAACTAAGGCCTTCCCAGTAGCAAGGAAAGGTCTCCCAATATGATTGGAACTTCATAATCCACCTCACAATATAAGATCACAAAATCAGCTGGCAAGATAAATTTGTCCACCCGGACAAGCACATCATCAATAATACCCAATGGTCTCTTCATCGTTCTATCCGCCATTTGCAATCTCATGGAAGTTGGCCTCGGTTGCCCAATACCCAAAGTCTTGAAAACTGAGTAGGGCATCAAATTAATACTTGCCCCCAAATCACATAGTGCCTTGGCAAAGTCCGCACTCCCAATGGTGCAAGGAATGGTGAAAGCACCGGGATCTTCAAGCTTCGGGGTCATTGAATGCACTATTACACTAACTTGGTGGGTCATCTTTATAGTTTCACAATCCATGGATCGTTTTTTTGTCACCAAGTCCTTCATGAATTTAGCATAGATCGGCATTTGTTCAAGAGACTCCACCAAAGGTATATTAATGGATAAGCTCTTCATCATGTCAATGAACTTTTTAAATTGATTCTCATTTTTCTGCTTCGCAAGCCTTTGAGGATAAAGTGTAGGTGGTCTTGGCAAAGGAGCCTTGGCTTTAGGAACAACCCGCTCCAGCATGTCTATTATGTGTTCCCTAGATGGGTTCACATCATTTTGAGTTTCCACCTCGGCATCTTGAATATCAATCCTCACTTCTTCATTCACATTCTCATCAATCACATTTTCAACCACTAAAGGAACTTCACCTTCTTGCAACTCAACTTCATTCACCTCACCACCTCGTCTACTCCTTATAGTTACCGCCATAACATGATTGTTCCCACCCTTCGGGTTTACTACTGTATCACTTGGTAGATCCCCCTTAGGGTGAGTATTCAAGGACTGTGAGATTTGGCCTAACTGAACCTCCAAATTTCTAATTGAAGTCTTGTGGCAAGACAACTGAGCATCAAAATCCGCATTCTTCTTCATCATCTATTCGAACATCATTTCAATTCTCCCCATATCATTGTTAGAAGAACTAGGACCTTGGGATGGAAATGGGGGCGGATTGTTCGGTTGTTAGTACATTGGGGGCCTTTGAAAGCCTTGCCCCCCGATTTCCTTGATTGCCATTGTTCCACCCACCTTGATTATTGCTACCACCCCTGTTGTTGTTGTTACCATTCCAATTACCCTGATTGTTCTGATTATTGTTCTGATTGCCCCAATTGGAATTTTGGTTGTTATTCCCCCAATTACCATTGCCTTGTCGTTGTTGATTGCCCCAATTGCCTTGGGGTCTCCATTGTTGTTGGTTGGTAGCATTGCCCCTTTAGCCTTGATAATTATTCACGTATTGCACCTTTTCATTCTGCCCATCATAACCATCATCTTGGAATCCACCACAATCATTGTCAAATTGCTCCAAATTCCCTTGGTTCTCTTGACCTCTTTGTCTTCTTTTGTTGACTAGCATGTTGACACCCTCCATAGCATTCACTTGGCAAGGATTTTGAACTTGTTGTAATTTTGCCTTTCCTAGTTGGTTCATTGTAGTTGTCAACTCAGCTATAGTCTACCCATGATCATGTAACTCCTTGTGCAAATGAGTGACTGTGGGGTCTGGGCACATTGGCTCTACTTTGCCAAGCAGAAGAAGTGCCAGCCATCTCGTCAAGAATGTCACAAGCCTCATCATAAGTGGGCTTCATGAAGTTGCCCCCAACAAGTTGGTTCACTATGCATTGATTTGTTGTGTTAATGCCTCGATAGAAAGTCTATTGGATCATCACCTCAGTCATATCATTGTTGGGGCATTCCTTTACCATTGTTCTATAGCGCTCCCAAGTCTCATGCAAAGGTTCAGTGTGCTCCTGCTTAAAAGCCAAGATCTCATCTCTCAATGCTGCCATATGCCCCGGTGAGAAAATTTTTGCAATGAACTTGTCCGCCAACTCATCCCAAGTAGTGATGGAATGGTTGGAAAGTCACTCAAGCCAATCCAATGCCTTCCCTTTAAGTGAAAATGGAAAGAGTCTCAACCGAAGTGCATCTTCGGACATATTAGTTTGCTTGCTCCCCCAACAGGTATCCACGAAACCCTTGAGATGTTTGTAAGCATTCTAATTGGCAGCACCCGTAAAATACCCACACTGCTCCAGCAATGTTAGCATCATATTGGTAATTTGAAAATTGCCTGCCTGGATCCGGGGTGGGACAATTGCACTTGCATAGCCTTGGTTGAGAAGCACTCGAGGAGCCACTCTTGGAGGTGGCGGGGGAGGGTCTGGAATATTATCATTGGCCTGGGGGGCTCTCCTTTATCCTTGAGTAACAATAGGGACATCATCATAAATAATGGCATCTACCTCCTCCCCCGGCGGAAGATCT
>NW_027184454.1:0-19000 GCF_000393655.2 Nicotiana sylvestris
TCTGACGCCTGTATTTTGTGAACTTGGAGATGATGCTGATCCTTCGCTGACGTTTGAATGCCAGTTTTCGTCACTTTGCTTGACCCGCTGGGGATACGACTTTCTTCTTTAAATCTTTCAATGGTTTCCTCAGTGGTATGGCTTTTCATCAGAATTGTTATGTTGGGCATGCCATAGCGTTCCCAAACTGCTCTTTTGAGACGCGTTCCTTCTTCCCTTTGAATGTGCGCTTGCTTTTGCAGTTGTCTGCTTCTTGGTGCTGAGGATTTTATTGTTTCCCGTTTGGGGATCTCTGTCGTAACCTTCCGTCTTCAGGTGGGGTGACTGATTCCAAAATCTAGAGCTGAATGTATTCCCGCATTATACTGGTGGGCGACCTAGAACTTAAATGTATTCCCGCGTTATACTGGTGGGCGACCTAGAAAAAGTATTCCCGCATTATACTGGTGGGCGACCTAGAACTTAAATGTATTCCCGCATTATACTGGTGGGCGACCTAGAACTTAAAAGTATTCCCGCATTATACTGGTGGGCGACCTAGAACTTAAATGTATTCCCGCATTATACTGGTGGGCGACCTAGAACTTAAAAGTATTCCCGCATTATACTGGTGGGCGACCTAGAACTTAAAAGTATTCCCGCATTATACTGGTGGGCGACCTAGAACTTAAATGTATTCCCGCATTATACTGGTGGGCGACCTAGAACTTAAAAGTATTCCCGCATTATACTGGTGGGCGACCTAGAACTTAAATGTATTCCCGCATTATACTGGTGGGCGACCTAGAACTTAAAAGTATTCCCGCATTATACTGGTGGGCGACCTAGAACTTAAATGTATTCCCGCATTATACTGGTGGGCGACCTAGAACTTAAAAGTATTCCCGCATTATACTGGTGGGCGACCTAGAACTTAAATGTATTCCCGCATTATACTGGTGGGCGACCTAGAACTTAAAAGTATTCCCGCATTATACTGGTGGGCGACCTAGAACTTAAATGTATTCCCGCATTATACTGGTGGGCGACCTAGAACTTAAAAGTATTCCCGCATTATACTGGTGGGCGACCTAGAACTTAAATGTATTCCCGCATTATACTGGTGGGCGACCTAGAACTTAAATGTATTCCCGCATTATACTGGTGGGCGACCTAGAACTTAAAAGTATTCCCGCATTATACTGGTGGGCGACCTAGAACTTAAATGTATTCCCGCATTATACTGGTGGGCGACCTAGAACTTAAAAGTATTCCCGCATTATACTGGTGGGCGACCTAGAACTTAAATGTATTCCCGCATTATACTGGTGGGCGACCTAGAACTTAAAAGTATTCCCGCATTATACTGGTGGGCGACCTAGAACTTAAAAGTATTCCCGCATTATACTGGTGGGCGACCTAGAACTTAAATGTATTCCCGCATTATACTGGTGGGCGACCTAGAACTTAAAAGTATTCCCGCATTATACTGGTGGGCGACCTAGAACTTAAAAGTATTCCCGCATTATACTGGTGGGCGACCTAGAACTTAAAAGTATTCCCGCATTATACTGGTGGGCGACCTAGAACTTAAATGTATTCCCGCATTATACTGGTGGGCGACCTAGAACTTAAAAGTATTCCCGCATTATACTGGTGGGCGACCTAGAACTTAAAAGTATTCCCGCATTATACTGGTGGGCGACCTAGAACTTAAAAGTATTCCCGCATTATACTGGTGGGCGACCTAGAACTTAAATGTATTCCCGCATTATACTGGTGGGCGACCTAGAACTTAAAAGTATTCCCGCATTATACTGGTGGGCGACCTAGAACTTAAAAGTATTCCCGCATTATACTGGTGGGCGACCTAGAACTTAAAAGTATTCCCGCATTATACTGGTGGGCGACCTAGAACTTAAAAGTATTCCAATTGTTTCCCCGTTCTTCCGAGAAAATTTTCGACAATCGGCAGAAAATTTTCTGCCCCGGTTTTTGGTAACTTCCATGGCATTGCATCTTGTTGCCGTCATCAATTCTTTGCTCTCCTGCAAAAGACAAAAGGTTTTAGTCAGTTTTAATCGTGGGGGTAGAGGGTGCCTTTCTGGCGAGCCATTTTTCTCTCTCCCCTTTTCTTGCTCTTTGTCCCCATAATTGGTTGGCAGGCAAAGTTGCCTGTTGGGGATCTCTAGCCTGCTGGGGATATGGTTTTCAATTTATCCCCTTTTCTGCTTTCTTTTAAAACACATGATGTGGGAGTCTGCTTCTAACTCCCGAAACCACTCCCTTTGGAGCTTACTTCTTCCAACATTTCCGAGCACAGTCCCTGCATCGCCTGGGGCCGGCCTTTTAAGACTGTTTGTATTACCCTGCATTGGGTGAATTTCCCTTCGGTTTCTGGTAGTAAGCTTTGAAAAATCCTTTAAAGAACACTTTTTTAGGAAAAGAAAATAAAGATATGGAAAAGAGAAAATCTTTCTGAACCAATCTTTTGTGGGAGGAGACAATCAAAAGAACTTATCTGGATGACACAACTGGTCCCCGTGATCATGACATGCACCATAGATTCCCGACCCAGTCTATTTGTATCAATTGATTTGTCCGACGGGCTGACTTGCTGGGGATGATAAATGGATGTTCATCTTGTTGCGAATGTGGTAGGTTTCGCTGCTCTATCTTGTCGCCTCATAGTGCCCTTCGAGGGGTTTTCACTAATGAGACTCTCTCTTTTCTCTCATCTCCCGGCGCCTTATGGTGCCTGTGAAGGTTTTCACCAATAAGACTCTCTCATTTCATTTCCCTCATCTTACATCGCCTCTCGGTGCCTGTGAAGGTTTTCACCGATGAGACTCTCTCATTTTATTTCTTTTCGAGGAATCGGGGTGTTGTAGATATGATCCTCTCTTCTGGAGATTCTTTTGACTATCAACTCATTCCCAGTCTTACGATCCTTTTCTTTGCTGGGGATCGGTGTATCATTCTCGGCCTTATTTGCCGGATTTGGCATCTCTCGAACATTGATCGGGAGGTCTTTTGGATGTCGATGTTGGTTTTGGTGTGGGATTGAAGGAAGGCTAAAAAATGAAAACAACTTGGAGGGTGATGTGCTACAACTTTTGGAATCAAACCTTTGTTGGAACTTAAAACATAACTTCTGCCCCAGTTTTCTTGCTTGGGGAATTTATTTATTTTTTACTTTTATGTTGTGCTACGTGCATTACGCACGCTGTGTCTATTATGCATACTATGTACATTATGCATCCTATATTTATTATGATGCATACTATGACCGAGCCGTGAGGCGCCTACGTATCCTCTTTGAGGAATCAGGTCAAACGTAGTTCCCACGGTTTTGTATTTCTTTATGATTTCATCTTCTTTTTCTTCTTCTTTTTCTTTTTTTTTTTTTTTTTTTTTTCATGTCCTTTCCATTAGTGATTCCAAAAGAGGGGTATGAAAGGATTACTTAAGGCTCAAAGGGGGAAGCAAGGGTTAAACAGTGTTTGGATAGAAGAAAGAATTGCCTCCGTCATCTCATTATCCATCAAATGCCAAATACAAACAAATAAACCAAAAATTGCCATAATTAAAGAAATTACGCATAATATCTCTTGACTGCATCTGAATTGATAGCCATGTCGACACATCTACCTTCGATATCTGTCAAACACAGAGCGCCGTTGGACAATACTCTGGTCACGATATAAGGCCCTTGCCAATTTGGGGCGAATTTGCCTTTTGCTTCGACCTGATGTGGGAGGATCTTCTTTAACACCTGCTGCCCTACCTCAAACTTCCTGGGGCGCACCTTCTTGTTATATGCTCTTGCCATTCTCTTCTGATACAGTTGACCATGGCACACTGCTGCCAATCTTTTCTCATCTATCAGGCTCAACTGTTCCAATCGAGCTTTTACCCATTCATCATCATCAATCCCGGCTTCAGCGACAATTCGGAGGGATGGAATTTCGACCTCCGTTGGTATCACGGCCTCAGTTCCATACACCAACAAATAAGGAGTTGTGCCTATGGAGGTCCGGACGGTAGTGCGGTACCCCAACAAAGCAAAGGGTAATTTCTCGTGCCATTGTCTGGACCCTTCCACCATTTTTCGTAGTATCTTCTTGATATTCTTATTGGCTGCTTCGACTGCTCCATTCGCCTTGGGACGATATGGGGTGGAATTGCGGTGTGTAATCTTGAATTGTTGGCACACCTCTCTCATCAGGCTGCTATTAAGATTCGCGCCGTTATCCGTAATGATCACTTTTGGGATCCCAAATCTGCAGATGATATGGGAGTGAACAAAGTCCACCACCGCCTTCTTGGTTACCGATTTGAAGGTTTTAGCCTCCACCCATTTGGTGAAGTAATCAATGGTCACTAGAATGAACCTATGACCGTTGGACGCTGCTGGCTCGATGGGCCCAATGACATCCATGCCCCATGCTACAAACGGCCAGGGTGCTGACATCGTATGTAACTCTGTTGGCGGAGAATGAATCAAATCTCCATGTATCTGGCACTTATGGCATTTCCTTACGAAAGTGATACAGTCGTGTTCCATGGTTAGCCAATAACACCCTGTTCGAAGGATCTTTCTTGCCAATACATATCCGCTCATGTGTGGCCCACAAACTCCGGCATGTACTTCCGCCATAACCGTCGTTGCCTGCCCGGCATCTATGCATCTCAACAACCCCAAATCCGGGGTTCTTTTGTACAATACTCCTCCACTGAGGAAGAAACCATTCGACAAACGCCGAAGGGCTCTTTTTTGGTCTCCAGAGGCATGTTCTGGATATATCCCCATTTTGAGATATTCCTTGATATCATGAAACCAGGGTTCGCCATCTGCTTCTTCTTCTATGGTATTGCAGTAGGCGTGCTGATCACGGACTTGGATATGCAGAGGATCAACATACATTTTGTCAGGGTGGTGCAGCATTGATGCTAAGGTGGCTAAAGCATCTGCAACCTCATTGTGAACTCTCGGGATGTGTTTGAACTTCACCGATCGAAATTGCTTGCTCAGATCATGCAAGCATTGTCGGTATGGTATGAGCTTCAGATCTCGTGTTTCCCATTCACCCTGAATTTGATGTACCAAGAGGTCCGAGTCTCCCAAGACCAAGACGTCTTGGACATCCATGTCAGCAGCCAAGCGCAGACCCAGAATGCAAGCCTCATATTCGGCCATATTGTTAGTGCAATAGAAGCGCAGTTGGGCCGTAACAGGATAATGCCGTCCTGTTTCAGAGATGAGTACTGCCCCTATTCCCACCCCTTTTGCATTTGCCGCTCCATCAAAGAAAAGCTTCCAACCCGGTTCCTCGGGTAATTCCAACTCATTTGTATGCATCACCTCTTCGTCAGGAAAATACGTTCTTAAAGGCTCGTATTTTTCGTCAACGGGATTCTCTGCCAAATGGTCTGCTAGTGCCTGGGCTTTCATGGCCGTCCTTGTTACGTAGATGATATCAAACTCTGTGAGCAGAATTTGCCACTTTGCCAACCTTCCCGTGGGCATAGGTTTCTGAAAGATATACTTCAATGGGTCCAAGCGGGATATGAGATAAGTAGTATATGAGGACAGGTAGTGCTTCAACTTCTGAGCTACCCAAGTCAGGGCGCAGCATGTTTTCTCGAGTTGAGTGTACTTGACCTCATGCACTGTGAATTTCTTGCTAAGATAGTAGATGGCCTGCTCCTTCCTTCCTGTGTCATCATGTTGCCCCAGTACACAACCAAATGAATTTTCCAAGACTGTCAGGTAAAGGATTAGGGGTTTCCCGGGCTTAGGCGGGACCAACACGGGTGGATTAGACAGATACCCTTTGATTTGGTCGAAAGCCTCTTGACACTCTGTCGTCCAACCTTCTGCAGCATCCTTTCTCAGTAGCCGAAATATGGGCTCACAAGTTGCTGTGAGTTGAGCGATGAACCTGCTGATGTAATTGAGTCTACCCAGCAAACTCATTACCTCTGTTTTGTTCCTTGGCGGTGGCAAATCTCGGATGGATTCAATTTTGGATGGGTCTAACTCAATCCCCCGTCGACTGACGATGAATCCTAGCAACTTTCCTGATGGAACCCCGAATGCGCATTTGGCCGGGTTAAGCTTGATATCATACCTCCGGAGTCTTTGGAAAAATCTCCTTAGGTCTGCCACATGGTCCTCCTGACGCCAAGATTTGATGATCACATCATCGACGTACACCTCTATTTCTTTGTGTATCATGTCATGAAACACAGCAGTCATTGCTCGCATGTACGTTGCCCCAGCGTTCTTTAAACCGAACGGCATTACCCGATAGCAGTAGGTTCCCCATGGCGTAATAAATGCTGTCTTCTCAGCATCCTCCTCATCCATTAGGATCTGATGATAACCCGCATAGCAATCCACAAAGGATCCGATCTCGCGCCCAGCGCAATTATCGATCAGGATATGAATGTTGGGTAACGGGAAATTGTCCTTGGGACTTGCTTTGTTGAGGTTGCGGTAGTCGACGCACACCCTGATTTTTCCATCCTTCTTTGGGACTGGTACCACATTGGCCAACCATTCGGGATACCGAGTGACCCGAATGACCTTCGATTGTAATTGCTTGATCACTTCTTCTTTGATCTTTACACTCATTTCTGTTTTAAATTTCCTTAGTTTTTGCTTGACCGGAGGGCATGCCGGGTCAGTGGGCAATTTGTGAACCACTAAATTGGTGCTCAATCCAGGCATATCATCATATGACCATGCAAAAACATCTTTGAATTCCCTGAGAGTTTCGATCAATTCTGCTTTGACATTTGGCTCAATGTGGATGCTAATTTTGGTCTCTTGGATGATATCAGCGTCTCCTAGGTTCACAGCCTCAGTGTCATTTAGGTTAGGCTTGGGTTTCTCTTCAAATTGGCACAGTTCTCGATTTATTTCTTCGAAGGCTTCTCCTTCGTCACATTCGGATTCATTATCACAAACGACCTCTTGCATTGTTGAGTCAGATTCAGATTGATTTATTAGACTAGGTCGAAGATCCGCTGTGCATGCCATGTCATTAGGACCAGTAAAAAGAGAACTGTTCAGAAAGAAAAAGAACAAAACCAGAAATTAAAATGGGACAAAAGAAAAGAACTTTATTAAATTTGCAGGATAAAAAGGGTTCACACTTTTACAAAACGAAAGTAAAATTGGGATTACACCCTTGAATAATCCGATCAAACAAACAAACAAACAAAACATTAATCAAAGCCTACTACCAAGACTCCCCTCGGACAGGAAGAGGAGTAACCGTCCAATTGTTGGTCTTGGCCTCAGGCCCCACAAATTGTATCTCTGCCCTGCTGGAACCCTCTCCAGCTTCCACCACACTGACATCCGCGAATAGTCTCTCAAAACTCTGATTCAGGTCTTCATTTATGCCGATCAAAGGTCCTTGAATCTTTGGGATCGCTGACCCCTTGGCACTAGCTTTAACAAAAGACCTCGAGAGTCGTGGTACTGGTTTAGGCAGAAACCAGACCCTCTTCTTCATTTTTCGCGCTTGCTTCCTGTCTGCTGGGGTTGGTTTGAACCCCAACCCGAAAGTTTCCAGATTCTTAGGAAGGGAGACAGGTTGGACTATCCCTTGAAGTTCAACTCCCAGGCCTTTTCCCGGCACAAACCCATTACCCAGCATCTCCGATACCATCATGACTGTCGCGGCAGCTACCCTAGGGTGCGGGATGATTTCTCCTTCAGAGATTTTGTTGGCCGACCCTGTATCGAGAATCTGGTAGACCCAAGGACCCTTGTCATCAGTGGTCTCTATGAAAGGCACAATGGTTCCGCCCATGGTGCATGTTGTATCCTCACCGTGCAACACGACCTCTTGTCTTTCCCACTCGAACTTCACTGCCTGATGTAGGGTGGAAGGCACCGCTTTAGCTGCATGAATCCAAGGTCGTCCTAACAGCAAATTGTAAGATACCGTGGCGTCCAATACCTGGAATTCCATGGTAAACAGGACCGGGCCAATGGTTAGTTCAAGTACAACATCCCCCACAGTGGCTGTTCCGTTTCCGTCAAACCCTCGGACACAGATGCTATTCTCCCGGATTCTTCCACGGTCAATCTTTAACTGGTCCAGGGTGGATAATGGACAAATATTGGCGCTTGAGCCGTTATCCACTAATACTCGGGTTACCACCGAGTCTTCACATTTGACAGCTAGGTATAGAGCTTTGTTGTGCTCTGTACCTTCCACCGGCAGGTCATCATCTGAGAATGTCACTCTGTTCACCTCGAAAATCTTGCTGGCAATGGTTTCCAGGTGGTTTACAGAAATCTCACTGGGTACATGGGCCTCGTTCAATATTTTTAACAGGGCTCGGCGATGTTCCTCGGAATGGAGGAGTAATGACAATAGTGAGATCTGGGCAGGTGTTTTTCTCAGCTGCTCAACCACAGAATAGTCTTGCACTTTCATCTTCCTCAGGAAGTCTTCGGGCTCTTTTGCGTTTTGGCCAGGGCTAGCTGCATGGCATGCATCTCCAGTCCCATCCTCTCAATCTTTTCCATTGCCTCTTTTAGCAACTGGCTCATCGGCCTTTCTTCCTCATTACTATTCTCAGAAGTGGTCATGCTTGTTGCTACCGGTCCTTTGGATCTGGTTTGGTATGAATGTGTTGCCAGAATTCTTTAACAACTAACTGTCTGGTATCAGACAACAACAAACTTTGTTAGTGTTAGAGCTTAACAGATTTGATCATAACACATAGAGGATGCAATGCACCTAGGCAGTTGACCGTTTCTACATGCTTTGCTTCAAACCACATGCGTCATCCCGGTTTGTTCATTCGTCTCTTTTTTAGAGTATTATGCGAAACCCCGCGTTTTTATTTTATTTACATTTTCTTTTCTTTATTTAAAAAGCGGTCGAATCTTATGGGGATTGCCTACGTATCACGTCCCCGCGTGAATCAGACCAGGCGTAGTTCTGCCTTAAAGTAAAGACACATAGAAATTCTTCCGGAGTCACTTAATTTCATTATCAAAATTTGCTATTACACATTGCTTCAAACAACATAGCAACAGTACAGACTCCATGGTTCTTTGACCCTATTTGATTGAAGAAAAAATGGAAAACAACATATGGGAAAACATCAAAGCTTAACTAAAACAAGACTCGGCCGGAGGTTAATTTTCCAACTTAGGGACTCGCGAGGCATCGTTCGGCCTTTTCGCGGTTCTAGGTGCGAGATCCCTTTCGAGCTGCTCCAACTCGTGCATGGTCTGTTTGACATAACCCATCACTACTGGGAGAACGGTAACACAGGTCATGTTTTCACACCGTCGACACCTTCTGATGATGGCATGGGCAATGGCCCTGATCTTGTCTCTGGTTTTTTTCTTCTCTATGAGTAGGTGTCTTATCTGATCACTGCACGTCTTGAATACCTGTGAGTCCTGTATATGCTGATCCCTCAGCTGTCGCACTTCTTCCTTCATTTGGGCCAACAAGTCGTAACAGTATCTACTCTCCGATTGGAAATCCCCGGCCTGCTTAACTGCTTTAAACTCGAGTGTAGCCATCTCCCTCTTTATTTTGGCCACAGTCTTCTCGTGGTCACGTTTCAATTGGTTCAAACACCGGCGATGCTTATCTACTCTTGTTCCCCACCGTGCCTTGAACTCTGTCATGACCTTTTCGGATTCTTCTAACCTGTCTCGCCATTCCGCGATCTCCCTTTTCAAACCCTTTATCAACCGCTGGTCTGATCGACTTCTGGGCTGCTCGTCGAGAGACAATCTCAATTTTTGGATTTGGGCCTTAAGCTCTTCGTTCTCTTGGATCAATCTATTCTTTTCGCTTCGATCCGCCGCGACTTGTACGCTATTATCGAATTTCAGACTATCCATTTGTAGCTTCAAATCGCCAATCTCTGCCCGATAACCCTTCTCTTTTGCTAACCAGTTCCATTGCCCTTGGGATGATTCTACGAAATCTTTGAGATGCGGCCTCTTAGCCGGTCTTTCGTAGGACAGGCTACCTCTAAACCAAGCGTGATATTCTGGGGCGACTTCCCCTTGTGCCGTATTAATCACACAAGTGTTTGCTGTCAGATGTTGGCATTCACTCCATATTTGGCGGACTTCTTCTTCAGGGAAATGACCGTTCGGACTGATTTCAATCACTTGGGTACTCAAATCTTCATCTTTCGGTACCACTTGGTACCTCCCAAGTTGCCTCAAAACCCGATATGGTGCATAGGGTTGGATACTTTTCAGTCCCATCAACAGAAAGTGAGGCCGGGTTGCCGGCATGTATATGATTTCCTCGATAGGTGACCATCCGAGCGTCCACTGGATTTGGCTGGCAGTGAGAGTTCGGAGAAATGCGGTCCATGATGTGACTCCCTTAGGTAAATTGAGCCCTTTGATTCTCGTGTAGAATTCTCCAATACAAGTTTTTTCTGGCGAACCATAACCCAAAAGTGAGGAGCGATGGCATAAATGATCGGTCATCCACATTTGCAACAGTAGGTTACATCCTTCGAAAAAGTCGCCCCTGGCTCGACAAGCAGTGAGAGCCCGGAAAATGTCAGCCATAATCATAGGCGCCAGAGTACTTTTATCTTGGGTAAGCAAAGTATTGACAACCCCGGCTATCCTTAGATCAATGTTTCCATCTTTCCTAGGGAACACTATAAGTCCCAGAAAGGCTGTCATAAAAGCCACTAGCCTGTGTTCGTCCCACTTTTGTCGGTTGCCTCTACTGCATAGCTTGAAATCCGGCTTATTGAACCCGCCCATGTGACCGTATCTAGCATATATGAGGTGGAGACTGCAGAATCCTTTGGCAAGATCTGGATGGTGGAATGTCCGAGGTATTTTTAGGAAATCCAGAAACCTGTGTACCGTGACAGCTCTAGGTGCAATTAAGTATTTGAATCTAAAAGGGGCTTCATCAATCCCGATGTACCCTGCTATTTCTTCCAACGTCGGGGTGAGCTCGAAGTCCGAAAAATGGAACACGTTGTGTGCGGAATCCCAACAAGTGACCAATGATCTGATGATATCACCCCGAGGCTGAATGTTTAGTAGGTCCGGGAGACCTTTCAGATATTTCCTTACTTTGTCTTGCCCTTCTTTGCCTAAGTCGTTCCACCATAACCGCAACTCAAACGGGATCCTGGTCATTATTGAAAAGGGTTCGTTTTGTACCGTGCTCATCCTGCACATTTATTGGGGTGATTATGCCTAAGTGAATAATAAAAAATAATAAAAAAAAATAATAAAACTTTATTTAGACGTCTACTTTTATAAAACTTTATGAAAAACCCTGCACATTTATTACTTTCATGACTTTTGGCAAAACCAGTAATTTTGCCACAAATAAAGGCGTATTTTTATATTTGTATATATATATGTAGAGATATATATATATATCAAAAATAAGACTCTTTTCCATCTTCATTTTTGCGACAGGACAAACCATATATATATATATTTAAAAGTATATAAAAGTAGAACGACGACCCCTTTTTTCTTCTTTTCTATTTTTCCTTTGCAATTAATTAAAATAAAACTAATAAGACATTTTCCTTTCATTTTCTCAAAATTTCAGCAGAGTTTTGACTGTATTTTGGCATTGGCTTTTTTTTTTTCAAAAATAAACAATTAACTCCTTAACCGCTATTCCTTCCCCTTTTTTTTCGATTTCCATTATTCAAACACTGGTCAGCATGCGGGCTTGAGACAAATAGATGCACGGAAAACAAATGGGATGCATTAGGATGGTCCTTTCATACCAGGTTGCTAGTCCTAGACGGACCCAACCCCTGTGTTGAGTCCCCTAAGTCATATGCAACATGATGCAAATAAGCGCTCCTACTAGGGATCCGGCATGAAGTCACGTTATTCTATGTTCAAAACCTGGGTCAGTGTTCTAGACAGTGTACCCGAGCAGACAACTCGGGCCGAGGAGGGGCAACTTACCGGGAACCAAAAGGCCGTCCGGCTTCGTAACTTATCCGTCCTCTTTCTTATTTCGGGTATTGACACTAACAGAATAGGGAGTCTCGACCAGCGAGCTTCTCCCCGGAGGTAAGAAGAGAAGGGTTTCGGCACAGTTTATATATACAGTCCAAATAATATCAAAGCAGTAAAAGCAGCATTTAGCACATTAGGCTCAAACACGTAAAAAACCAGATAATAAATAAAGCCAAATAATAACAATTATTTTAAGCTCGAATTCTTAACCCTGAACCAGTGGTTCTGGGTTACAGATCCCCAGCAGAGTCGCCAGAGCTGTCACACCTCCTTTTTACGCGCCCGCGGGGGCGCAGGGGAGTTTTTTCCAATTAAAGGACAATCGAAACGGGATTGGTTTAATTATTCAGAGTCGCCACTTGGGAGATTTAGGGTGTCCCAAGTCACCAATTTTAATCCCGAATCGAGGAAAAGAATGACTCTATATTATGGTCTGCGTACCAGAAATCCGGATAAGGAATTCTGTTAACCCGGGAGAAGGTGTTAGGCATTCCCGAGTTCCGTGGTTCTAGCACGGTCGCTCAACTGTTATATTCGGCTTGATTATCTGATTTTATACAAGTGTGAACTTATGTGCAAAATTTAACTTTTAACCGCTTTTATCATTTACTGTTTTTATCAAGAATTGCAACGTTGTGAAAATGTATCTCGAACCGCGTTACAATCAATGTACCCGTGGTCGTCGACACACTTTGACTCCGTTGAGATTTGGATTTGGGTCACATCAATGTGCACCCGAGTTTAAGGAAATTAAATTATTAAAGGCGCGCCTAAAGCGACTAGCGTATTTATTTTGGGTAGGACCGTGGAATTTTACTAAACGGTCCATCCCGAAGCCTAAACAATTTTTAAAGCAATATTTATTGAGGGCCCCGCAATTTGTATTTTTATTTGGCGAGGCTCACCTCGTTCTTTATTTCTAATGAATTTGCAACGTCATGGACATGCATCTCGAACCACGTCACAGTCAATGTACCCGTGATTAGAGAGGCATTTCGAATCCGTCGAGATTTGGATTTGGGTCACATAAATGTGCACCCGAGTTTAAGAAGGTAAAGTTTATTAAAGCGTATCCTAAAGAGACTAACGTGTTGTCATTTTAGGAAGGTTGTGAGATTTGCTAAACAACCCGTCCGGGAAACTAAATGCTTCAATGATTTACATTTAACAAGGGCCCCGCATCTGCGTGTTTTGTTTATTTTCATCGAGGCTCATCTCGTTCTTATTTTAAAAGGATATCCTATAGCAACTACGTTTCTTGTCGTGTTCGTCTCTATCAATTGAAAACGGTAGACAGTCCTAATTAATTACATGATTGCGAGTTTACTTATAACAGGATTTAAAATGCTTTTACAGAATAATAAAATGTGACTGCGATTATGGATAACTAGCCGAAAATTATGGGCCCAAACCTAGCTCATGCGAGATGGCCAGACTTAGGCCCCCTTTTTCGATATGGGCCTAACTGATTTGTTTCGATTTGGGCTCGGCCTTCATGAGATTGAGGCCTAGGACTGATTCTTTGTTCTGTGAAATGAGTTTATCAATTTATATGGGACAATCTGGCAAAAGGAGAAAGAATTTTAACTAAAGTGGATAGTTTTCCTATTTGGCTTACATTAGAGTTGGGCCGTAACAGGATAATGCCGTCCTGTTTCAGAGATGAGTACTGCCCCTATTCCCACCCCTTTTGCATTTGCCGCTCCATCAAAGAAAAGCTTCCAACCCGGTTCCTCGGGTAATTCCAACTCATTTGTATGCATCACCTCTTCGTCAGGAAAATACGTTCTTAAAGGCTCGTATTTTTCGTCAACGGGATTCTCTGCCAAATGGTCTGCTAGTGCCTGGGCTTTCATGGCCGTCCTTGTTACGTAGATGATATCAAACTCTGTGAGCAGAATTTGCCACTTTGCCAACCTTCCCGTGGGCATAGGTTTCTGAAAGATATACTTCAATGGGTCCAAGCGGGATATGAGATAAGTAGTATATGAGGACAGGTAGTGCTTCAACTTCTGAGCTACCCAAGTCAGGGCGCAGCATGTTTTCTCGAGTTGAGTGTACTTGACCTCATGCACTGTGAATTTCTTGCTAAGATAGTAGATGGCCTGCTCCTTCCTTCCTGTGTCATCATGTTGCCCCAGTACACAACCAAATGAATTTTCCAAGACTGTCAGGTAAAGGATTAGGGGTTTCCCGGGCTTAGGCGGGACCAACACGGGTGGATTAGACAGATACCCTTTGATTTGGTCGAAAGCCTCTTGACACTCTGTCGTCCAACCTTCTGCAGCATCCTTTCTCAGTAGCCGAAATATGGGCTCACAAGTTGCTGTGAGTTGAGCGATGAACCTGCTGATGTAATTGAGTCTACCCAGCAAACTCATTACCTCTGTTTTGTTCCTTGGCGGTGGCAAATCTCGGATGGATTCAATTTTGGATGGGTCTAACTCAATCCCCCGTCGACTGACGATGAATCCTAGCAACTTTCCTGATGGAACCCCGAATGCGCATTTGGCCGGGTTAAGCTTGATATCATACCTCCGGAGTCTTTGGAAAAATCTCCTTAGGTCTGCCACATGGTCCTCCTGACGCCAAGATTTGATGATCACATCATCGACGTACACCTCTATTTCTTTGTGTATCATGTCATGAAACACAGCAGTCATTGCTCGCATGTACGTTGCCCCAGCGTTCTTTAAACCGAACGGCATTACCCGATAGCAGTAGGTTCCCCATGGCGTAATAAATGCTGTCTTCTCAGCATCCTCCTCATCCATTAGGATCTGATGATAACCCGCATAGCAATCCACAAAGGATCCGATCTCGCGCCCAGCGCAATTATCGATCAGGATATGAATGTTGGGTAACGGGAAATTGTCCTTGGGACTTGCTTTGTTGAGGTTGCGGTAGTCGACGCACACCCTGATTTTTCCATCCTTCTTTGGGACTGGTACCACATTGGCCAACCATTCGGGATACCGAGTGACCCGAATGACCTTCGATTGTAATTGCTTGATCACTTCTTCTTTGATCTTTACACTCATTTCTGTTTTAAATTTCCTTAGTTTTTGCTTGACCGGAGGGCATGCCGGGTCAGTGGGCAATTTGTGAACCACTAAATTGGTGCTCAATCCAGGCATATCATCATATGACCATGCAAAAACATCTTTGAATTCCCTGAGAGTTTCGATCAATTCTGCTTTGACATTTGGCTCAATGTGGATGCTAATTTTGGTCTCTTGGATGATATCAGCGTCTCCTAGGTTCACAGCCTCAGTGTCATTTAGGTTAGGCTTGGGTTTCTCTTCAAATTGGCACAGTTCTCGATTTATTTCTTCGAAGGCTTCTCCTTCGTCACATTCGGATTCATTATCACAAACGACCTCTTGCATTGTTGAGTCAGATTCAGATTGATTTATTAGACTAGGTCGAAGATCCGCTGTGCATGCCATGTCATTAGGACCAGTAAAAAGAGAACTGTTCAGAAAGAAAAAGAACAAAACCAGAAATTAAAATGGGACAAAAGAAAAGAACTTTATTAAATTTGCAGGATAAAAAGGGTTCACACTTTTACAAAACGAAAGTAAAATTGGGATTACACCCTTGAATAATCCGATCAAACAAACAAACAAACAAAACATTAATCAAAGCCTACTACCAAGACTCCCCTCGGACAGGAAGAGGAGTAACCGTCCAATTGTTGGTCTTGGCCTCAGGCCCCACAAATTGTATCTCTGCCCTGCTGGAACCCTCTCCAGCTTCCACCACACTGACATCCGCGAATAGTCTCTCAAAACTCTGATTCAGGTCTTCATTTATGCCGATCAAAGGTCCTTGAATCTTTGGGATCGCTGACCCCTTGGCACTAGCTTTAACAAAAGACCTCGAGAGTCGTGGTACTGGTTTAGGCAGAAACCAGACCCTCTTCTTCATTTTTCGCGCTTGCTTCCTGTCTGCTGGGGTTGGTTTGAACCCCAACCCGAAAGTTTCCAGATTCTTAGGAAGGGAGACAGGTTGGACTATCCCTTGAAGTTCAACTCCCAGGCCTTTTCCCGGCACAAACCCATTACCCAGCATCTCCGATACCATCATGACTGTCGCGGCAGCTACCCTAGGGTGCGGGATGATTTCTCCTTCAGAGATTTTGTTGGCCGACCCTGTATCGAGAATCTGGTAGACCCAAGGACCCTTGTCATCAGTGGTCTCTATGAAAGGCACAATGGTTCCGCCCATGGTGCATGTTGTATCCTCACCGTGCAACACGACCTCTTGTCTTTCCCACTCGAACTTCACTGCCTGATGTAGGGTGGAAGGCACCGCTTTAGCTGCATGAATCCAAGGTCGTCCTAACAGCAAATTGTAAGATACCGTGGCGTCCAATACCTGGAATTCCATGGTAAACAAGACCGGGCCAATGGTTAGTTCAAGTACAACATCCCCCACAGTGGCTGTTCCGTTTCCGTCAAACCCTCGGACACAGATGCTATTCTCCCGGATTCTTCCATGGTCAATCTTTAACTGGTCCAGGGTGGATAATGGACAAATATTGGCGCTTGAGCCGTTATCCACTAATACTCGGGTTACCACCGAGTCTTCACATTTGACAGCTAGGTATAGAGCTTTGTTGTGCTCTGTACCTTCCACCGGCAGGTCATCATCTGAGAATGTCACTCTGTTCACCTCGAAAATCTTGCTGGCAATGGTTTCCAGGTGGTTTACAGAAATCTCACTGGGTACATGGGCCTCGTTCAATATTTTTAACAGGGCTCGGCGATGTTCCTCGGAATGGAGGAGTAATGACAATAGTGAGATCTGGGCAGGTGTTTTTCTCAGCTGCTCAACCACAGAATAGTCTTGCACTTTCATCTTCCTCAGGAAGTCTTCGGCCTCTTCTTCTGACACTGGCTTCTTGGTTGCCACTGGGTTGGTTTTCCTTAACTCCATCGGAGCAAAACATCGACCTGATCGAGTCAGCCCTTGCGCTTCACAACTGACTTCTTCCACCTGTTTTCCTTGGTACGTTACCACTGCTTTTTCATATTTCCAGGGGACAGCCCTGCTGTCAAGCATTGGCAGTTGGACCACCGGCTTTATGGTTACCCGTTCTCTACATACCCCTATCAACACGACCGCCGGTGTGGGCAGGATCCCTGGTATTACCAACTTGCTTGGCTCGGGTTTGCTTGCTATGACGGACGGGTTCTTCCCCCATAATACTACCGGCTTGACACCTTCTCCCTGCGACTGTGCATTTGTTCCTCCCCTGGTTAAGACTTCTTTTGGGGCAGCTTGGATCATCATCACTGTTTGTGAGGGTTTTCTTAATTCACCTCCCTCACACACCAACTCAATCATGTGAGCTTCGTGGTGCGCTGGCAGTGGATTTTGGTTGATGTTAGGAGTCTCCGGTGTCTGGACCTCGATCTTATTGGTGTCAATAAGATCCTGTATGGCATGCCTTAACTTCCAACACTTCTCGGTATCGTGCCCGGGCATCCCTGAACAGTATTCACAACTGATTGAACGATCCAAATTCTGAGGCGGGGGATTTGGTTCCCGAGTATGGACGGGACTAACCAAACCCAATTGCCGCAGCTTGTGGAACACAGCGGTGTAGGTTTCTCCCAGTTCGGTGAAGGTTCTTTGCTTCCGCAACCTGTCATTTCTGGCATCTGGATTTCCCCGGAAACCTGCCCCTGAAGGATTTCTATATGCCCTTGGTGGAGGGTAAGTGTTTTGTGGTGGTGCATATATGTTCTGGGGAGCCGGTGCGCGCCATTGTGGGCGAACCGGAGGCTGAGTGTATACCTGGGCTTGGTGTACGGAACAATGTGGTTCTCGAGGTGGATAGAAATTTTGTGGTGGGTTGTATGGATAGTTTGACCTGTGAGGCCTGGGTTGGTTGTAGTGTGGCCTGCCAGCCCTGGACCAACTGCCTGCCTCGATCGTGGCAACCTCTTCTTTCTTTCTTCTTAGCGCACCTCCCGTGCCGCTTTGAATAGCCTGGGTCGTGGCCTTAAGTGCCGAATAGTTTAAGATCTTGTCCGACCTCAAACCTTCTTCTATCATGACCCCTATTTTGACTACCTCGTTGAAAGATTTTCCAACCGTTGTCACCAAGTGACCAAAGTAGGTTGGATCCAATGTCTGCAAAAAGTAGTCTACCATTTCTCCCTCTCTCATGGGAGGATCGACCCTAGCTGCTTGTTCTCTCCAACGGAACCCGAACTCGCGAAAACTTTCCCCGGGTTTCTTCCCAGTCCTCAATAACGTGAGACGGTCAGGGACTATCTCTAGATTGTACTGGAAATGACCTGCAAAAGCCTGTGCCAGATCATCCCACGTGTACCACCTGCTGAAATCCTGCCTGGTATACCATTCCAGCGCAGATCCGCTCAGACTTTGGCCGAAGTAAGCTATCAAAAGCTCATCCTTGCCTCCTGCCCCTCTCATTTTGCTACAGAACCCCCGCAAATGTGCCATGGGATCACCGTGCCCTTCATATAAATCAAACTTGGGCATCTTGAACCCAGCCGGGAGTTGGACATCTGGGAAAGGGCACAGATCTTTGTATGCCACGCTGACTTGATTGCCCAGCCCGTGCAAGTTTCTGAAGGATTGCTCCAGGCTTTTGAACTTTCTTAACACTTCATCCTGTTCTGGGGCCTTAACAGGCTTCTCAACCTCTGCCGGTACTTCCAAATGGGGATTGTAAACCTGTGGTTCCGGTGCGTGGAATGTAGGCTCAGGGGGATAGTACTGTGTATCGTGAGCCTGAAACAATGGCTCACTGGTCGTTCGCTGCAAAGGGGCTGATGCAGGTCCCACAAAAATGGGAATATTGGATGTTGGGAGAGGTTGGTGGGGTGGTGGAGCTTGGGAATCATGAGGGCTTCTCTCTTGATGATAGAGGGGGTTTGGGCGGCTTGTGGAAGGGCCAGAGTGAGGGTACTCCGGTACGTGTCCCAGTGTCTCAGGGCTCTTTTGCGTTTTGGC